>NC_081557.1:121725020-121868074 GCF_022355385.1 Mustela nigripes | reverse complement strand
TGCAGGGCTCGATCCCAGGACCCTGAGATCATGACCTGAGCCGAAGGCAGCAGCCCAAACCACTGAGCCACCCAGGCGCCCCAACTTGAAACTTCTTAATACCTCTTTTCTTTCTTACTAAAAGTTATTCAAGGGAATAAAAAAAAATCAAGAAAAAAATGAAATAATTATATAATCACACATCATAGCAATTTAATCACTCATAATCATTTCAACCAATAGTGTACGAATAAAAATTAGGTGAGATGCAACACGGACAATGTACTCATATGAAATTTTTCAGCCTAACTCCACTTTTTTTTCTTCCACTTACAACGGTATTCTGAAATAAAATGTGGAAAGTTGATGAGACTCTAAGGATTACCATAGAGCAACTTTATATATATTTTAAATAAATTAATTGAATTTAAATATACACTTAACTAAAATATTTGTAAGCTTTAATGCTTTTCTTATAACTGGAAACAAATTGTTTCATACATTGCACTACTGAACACCACATGCCAGCAAATCACCACTTCAACACCACCATAACTACTCATTTCAAGTCCTAAAACTTATCCCAATATATAGCAGGCATTATGGTAAGCACTTAATATACATTATCTGATTTAATACTGACAATATCTTCCATTGAAATGAGGAAAGATGTCTAAGAAGTCCACATTTGTAAGGAATGGAGGCAGAATTTAAATCTAGTTCTGATTGCCAAGGTTTTAACCTGTATGCTACCTACATTATACTGATATATTTCTTCTCCCAAAAGGAACAAGTTTCCTGAAAGTAACTGATCTGTAAGAGATCATGACATGTTTACTTAGAAAATCTGGAAAGTATAGGGGTGCCTGGGTGGCTCAGTCCTTAAGCGTCCACCTTCAGCTCAGGTCCTGATCCCAGTGTCCTGGAATCGAGCCCCGCATGAGGCTCCCTGCTCATTGGGAAGCCTACTTCTCCCTCTCCCACTCCCCGTTTGTGTTCCTTCTCTCTGTGTCTCTCTCTGTCAAATAAAAAAATAAAATCTTTAAAAAAAGAAAATCTGGAAAGTATAGAAAGTAAAATTGAAAAAAAAATTAAAACTCTGGAGTAATCATCATTCAGAAATAAATGCTATTAACATTTTGTTAATACTTTTCCAGTTTTCTATTTTAATGCCTACTGAACCAAAAGAATGGAGCCACTATCTGTTTTGAGACAAGAGCCTGCAAAAGAGAATGGCAGTTTGTCTTAGAGCCTAATCAGGCTCTTACAAGTGGAAATTCTAAGCTTTAGCCAAGCTTTTGGATTCCCAAAAGGAAGTTTAGAAATGAGCGTACTTACCGGAAAAGACTAAAGAGAGTTGACTTCATACAAACACACATGCACATAATGAAAGAAAGTTTGTTTCCTTGTTCCCAAGGGGAGAAAAAAGGCAGAAAATATTTAAAAAGAGAAAGAGAGAGAGAGAAAAGAGAACCAAATCACATGATAGAGTAGCCAAAAGACTTTTAAAAGCAGGAATGTTAAAATTCCAATTTTAACTAATTTGTATTTTGTGATGCAGCTCCTTTAATCTCCCCATATTAGATCCACTAGTGCTGTTTGAGTGATTTTGTGTGGACAGCAAGGAAAAGGGCTAAGTTCCATGTGGGGTCAATGGTAAAGTTAATGAGAAATTGCACCAAAACAGAGAAGTGAGAATAAACATTTAGAGGAGGCAAGCACTCAGAGCCAAGGTAACCATGGAGCATAGGTTACCTGGAAATCCACAGTAATGTTGGGAAAGGCATCACAGATTCAGTAAGATATGGGATGGAATGGAGATTTGAGCTAATCTTATCCAGATTTTTAAGGGCAGAATAATTGTTAGGTGTTTTTCTATGGAGAGCAAAATGGTTATTTATATACCTGATACCATTTTAGTCATTACATTGTCTTTAAGTTTCACTACTATAAGTCTATAACTATAATGAGATACCAGAATATACTTATCAGAATAGGTGAAATTTAAAAGACAAACAGTACTTAGTGTTTTTTGAGAATGTAAGATAACAGAATTCCTTTGTGTGGTTAATAGGAGTCTAAATTAATTCAACCACTTCAAATATCTTTGGGGTTCTACAGCCATTCCTCTCCTAAGAACATATCTGAGAGAAATTAGTGCATATAATCATGAAAAGACCAGCAAAACGATTCATTAATTCCTCCCCAGCATTTCTTGGGAAAGGTGTTTTGCAATTCTGAGAAAAATCAGTTGAGGAGTGATGTCATCAAAATGGGGTAGAGGAGTTTTCAGCAATCTTCCCCCCAAAGAACACATATTGACAGTCAAGAAACCTTTATGGAAGTCCAGGAGTGCAGCAGGGAAGTTCCAGCACACCACTGGAAGGGGGGAAAGAAAAAATCCAAGACTGGATGCACAAAGAGGGTAAAGAAGAACAGCTTCACTTCAACTTCATCACCTCTCACCCAAGATAGCACAGTCCAGTTTCAGAGAGACCTCTGGCCCAGTGATTTTTCCCATGGGAGAAAGTGAGAGCCTGTGATGAGTGCCTGGGCTCCCCACATGTTCAGGATGCTGCAAAGAGGTCCACTTTGTTATCATTCCATCCAGAATACCAGGTTGTAAACTTCTCCACTGGGAAGTGATGAGAGGCAGGGAGAACAGTAGCCAGAGCTTAGAATGGAGCATATTCAATGGACACAGTTCTGACTAACCACTTCCTGGATTCCATCAGAATGAGCTGCTAGGGATGTCTCACCTGTGGTTCCCCCATATGACCCACAAACACCCTAGTGTTCTTTCACCCTAGTGAAAGAAAAGAAAATGTCAACACTTAGCGTGACTTTCCATGCGGGGAAAAAAAAAGTTTGATTTCCTTTATTTCATATATAGTTTTAGATGTATAACAAAGATGTACAACAAAGTGATTCAAAAACTCTATGTTATGTTATGCTTACTATTTGTGTAGTTACTATCTATCACCACGCAATGCTATTATAATACCATTGAATATATTCCCTATGCTGTATCCTTCCTCCTCACGACCTATTCATTCCATAACTGGAAGCCTGTATCTTCCATTCCCCTTTAAAATTTCAGGCATTCAGATATATTCAGATACAGAAAATAATAAAAACAAATATACATGTATATAGACCCCATTTAAGAAATAAAATTTACAAAAAAAGAAAAAAAAGAAGTAAAATTTTACAAATACCACGGCAGCCATTGATAAGTTGTTTTTGTTTACTGGCAAACTGAATAGACCAATATCTAGTAATGAGATTGAAGCAGTGATCAAAAACCTCCCAAAAAAACAAGAGCCCAAGACCTAACAGGCTCCCTGGGGAATTCTACAACGCTTTCAAAGAAGAAATAATACCTATTCTCCTGAAGCTGTTTCAAAACATAGAAACATAAGGAAAACTTCCAGACTCTTTTTATGAAGCCAGCATTACCATGATCCCCAAACCAAGCAAAGACCCTACTAAAAAAGAGAATTTCAGACCAATATCCCTGATGAATATAGATGCTAAGATTTTCAACAAGATCCTAGCTAAGAGGATCCAACAGTACATTAAAAAGATTATCTACCATGACCATGATCCATGGGACCCACCAAGATCCATGGAATGCAGGGGTGGTTCAACATTCACAAATCAATCAATGTGATAGAACAAATCAATAAGAGAAAAGAGAAGAACCACAAGGTCCTCTCAGTTGATGCAGAAAAAACATTTGAGAAGATACAGCATCCATTCCTGATTAAAATGCTCTGAAGTACAGGGATAGAGGGAACATTCCTCAACTTCATCAAATCTATCTATGAAAAACCCACAGCTAATATCATCCTCAATGGGGAAAAGCTGACAACCTTCCCTTTGAGATCAGGAACATGACAAGGATCTCTACACTTGCCACTTGCTCAACGTAGTACTAGAAGTCCTAGCAACAGCAATCAGACAACAAAGAGAAATAAAAGGTATGCAAATTGGCAATGAAGAAGTCAAACTCTCTCTCTTCACAGATGAAATGATACTTTAAATGGAAAACCCAAAATACTCCACCCCCAAACTACTAGAACCCATACAGCAATTCAGTAATGTGGCAGGATACAAAATTAATGTACAGAAATCAGTTGCTTTCTTACACACTAACAGTGAAGATATAGAAAGGGAAATTAGAGAATTGATTCCATTCACTATAGCACCAAGAACCATAAGATACCTGGGAATAAACCTAACCAAAGAGGTAAAGGATCTGTACTTGAGGAACTATAGAACACTCATGAAAGAAATTGAAGAAGACACAAAAAGATGGAAGAGCATTCCATGCTCATGGACCAGAAGAATAAACATTGTTAAAATGTCTATACTGCCTAGAGCAATCTATACTTTCAATGCTATCCCGATCAAAACCCCACCGGTATTTTTCAAAGATCTGGAACAAACAAACATAAAATTTGTATGGAACCAGAAAAGCCCCCAAATTGCTAAGGAAATGTTGAAAAAGAAAAACAAAACTGGGGACATCACGTTGCCTGATTTCAAGCTTTAATATAAAGCTGTGATCACCAAGACAGCATGGTACTGGCACAAAAACAGACACATAGACCAGTGGAACAGAGGAGAGAGCCCAGATATGGACCTTCAACTCTATGGTCAAACAATCTTTGACAAAGCAAGGAAAAAGATACAGTGGAGAAAAGACAGTCTCTTCAAGAAATGGTGCTGGGAAAATTGGACAGCTATGTATAGAAGAATGAAACTCGACCATTCTCTTACACCATACACAAAGATAAACTTGAAATGGATAAAAGACCTCAACCTAAGGCAGGAATCTATCAAAATCATAGAGAAGAACATAGGCAGTAACTTCTTCAACATCAGCCATAGCAACTTCTTTCAAGATATGTCTCCAAAGTCAAAGGAAACAAAGGTGAAAATGAACTTTTGGGATTTCATCAAGATCAAAAGCTTCTGCACAGCAAAGGAAACAGTCAACAAAACACAGAGGCAACCCACGGAATGGGAGAAGATACTCGCAAATGACACTACAGACAAAGGGATGATATCCAAGATCTATAAAGAACTCCTCAAACTCAACACACACAAAACAGATGATCATGTCAAAAAATGAGAAGACACAAACAGACACTTCTCCAAAGCAGACATACAAACGGGTAACAGACACATGAGAAAATGTTCATCATCATTAGCCATCAGAGAGATTCAAATCAAAACCACACTGAGAGGGATGCCTGGGTGGCTCAGTGGGTTAAAGCCTCTGCCTTCAGCTCAGGTCATAATCCCAGTGTCTTGGGATGGAGCCCCGCATGGGGCTCTCTGCTCAGCGGGGAGCCTGCTTCCTCCTCTTTCTCTCTACCTGCCTCTCTGCCTACTTGTGATATCTCTGTCTGTCAACAAACAAACAAACAAACAAAAAAAAAACCCACTGAGATACCACCTTACACCAGTTAGAATGGCCAAAATCAACAAGACAGTAAACAACAAGTGTTGGAAAGGATGTGGAGAAAGGGAAACCCTCTTACACTGTTCGTGGGAATGCAAGTTGGTGCAGTCACTTTGGAAAACAGTGTGGCAATTCCTTAAGAAATTAAAAACAGAGCTTCCCTATGACTCTGCAATTGCACTACTGGGTATTTACCCCAAATATACAGATGTAGAGAAAAGAAGGGCCATCTGTACCCCAGTGTTCACAGCAGAAATGGCCATAGTCACCAAACTGTGGAAAGAACCAAGATGCCCTTCAACAAACAAATGGATAAAGAAGATATGGTCCATAAATACAATGGAGTATGATGCCTCCATCAGAAAGGATGAATACCCAACTTTTGTATCAACATGGACAGGACTGGAGGAGATTATGCTGAGTGAAATAAGTCAAGCAGAGAGAGTCAATTATATAGTTTCACTTATTTGTGGAGCATAAGGAATAATACAGAAGATATGGGGAGATGGAGAGGAGAAGTGAGCTGGGGGAAATCGGAGGGAGAGACAAACCATGAGAGACTGTGGACTCTGAGAAACAAACTGAGGGTTTTGGAGCGTAGGGGGTCGGGGGTTGGGTGAGCCTGGTGGTGGCTGTTATAGATGCACGTACTGCATGGAGCACTGGGTGTGGTACATAAGCCATGAATTGGAACACTGAAAAAAAATTAAATTTAAAAAAAAAACTAGTTTATCCATGCAAAAAATTTAAGAACTTCCCCATCAAAAGGGAATAAGGAATGTGAAGCAGGTTTATCTATAGAAAATCTCAAAAGCCTCAGAATCCCTGATAGAGACAACAAAGACACTTCTCTCCCAAAGCAAGTTAATAAACTCTAGAGGACATAAATGCTTATTCAAAGGCAAAGACGGTAACATAAGTCTTAAAGGAACATAAAAAATCAAGGAAATATGACACCACCAAAGGAACACAGTAATTTTCCAGTAACCAATCTCAAAGAAATGAAGACTTGGCATTCACACATTATAGAATCCAAAATACCTGTTTTCAAGGAAACTCAGTGAGCTAAAAGAAAACTCAGAAAGATAATTCCATGAAATCAGGAAAACAATATGTGAAAAATGAGAGGTTTATCAGAGAGCTATAAATTGTAAAAACAAACAAAAAACAAGAACAAAATATAAATTCTGGAACTGCAGAATACAATGCATAGGATGAAAAATGCAGTAGAGAACATAAATAACATATTGGATTAAGCAGAAGAAAAAAACCTGGAAAGTAGCAACATATAGTCAGAGAAGAACAAAGGAAAAAAAATAAATAAAGAAAGAACGCAGAAAGCCTATGTGAATCACAGGATGCCATTAAGAGAAACAGTCTACACATTATTGAAATCACAGAAGGAAAAGAGAAGGAAGAAGGGACAGTAAGCTTAATTAAAGAAATAATAATGGCTGAGAACTTCCCAAACCCAAGTTCCTGGAGTTCATAGATTCCTCCTGAAAATTTCAACTCAAATTAATCTTTTCCAAGAAAAATTATATTAAAACTGTCAAAAATTAAAGACAAACAATTTTAAAAGCAGTCAGAAAAAAAAAAAAAAAATTCCTCACATACAAGGGAAGCTCCATAAAACTATAAGGAGATTTCTTAGCAGGAGTCTTGTAGGTGAGAAGAGAGTGGGAAGATACATTCAGATTCTGAAAGAAAACTCATCCACCAAGAATACTTTACCAGGGAAGTTTTCCTTCAGAAATTACGGAAACATAAAGTTTTTCCCAAACAAAAGCTGAACATGTTCATCACTGCTACACCTATCTTACAACAAATTCAGAAAGAAGTTCTTAAAACTAAAATGAAATGATACCAGTCACATGAAAATATATGAATATAAAACACACTGATAAAGATAAGTATATAGTCAAATTCTGACTACTCTAGTACTGTAATATGGTGATGTGTTAATCAGCTAACTCTAATATAAAGGAGAAAGAACAAAAGTATTTTAAAAAAACTAAATCGATAATAATTTGTTAATGGGTAAACAATATAAAAGTGGTAAATCATGACATCAAAAACACAAAATGAGGTGAAGGGAGTAATATGTAGAGATTTTGTATGTATTCAAAGTTAAGCTGTTATCAGCTCAAAATACACTGTCATATCTATAAGACATCTTATTTAAGCCTCATGGTAACCACAGAGCAAAAACCTACAGGAGATTAAAAAAAGGGGGGGGGGCGGGGTAAGTGGAGCATATCTATCAATTCACAAAGGAAGACATCAAGAGAGGAAGGACAGAACCATGGAACTATAAAACAGCCAGCCAGAAGATGGTAATAAGAAGGCATTAGGAATGTCCTTAACTATCAATAATTACTTTAAATGTAAGTGGATTAATTCTTCAATCAAAAAACGTTGATTGGCTGAATGAATAAAAAACAAGCCCCAATTATATGCTGTCTACAAGAGACTTACTTTAAGGAGACACAGGGGCTCAAAGTGAAGGGATGAAAAAAGGTATCCCTGCCAGAGGAGCCCAAAAGAAAACAGGGATAGCTATACCTATACCGGAAAAAAATACTTAAATGAAAAACATACGAAAGGACAAAGAGGACGCCTGGGTGGCTCAGTTGGTTGAGCGGCTGCCTTTGGCTCAGCTCATGATCCCAGCGTCCTGGGAGCCCAAGTCGGACTCTCTCCTCAGTAAGGAATCTGCTTCTCCCTCTCACTCTCTTTCCGTGTTCTCCCCACCCAAATAAATAAATAAAATCTAAAAAACAAAAAAGGGGCAAAGAAGGTCATTATATAATGAAAAGGTGTCAATTCATCATGAAGATAAACAATCAAAAATACATATATATCCAACAAACTGATGGTTACCAGAGAGGCAGTGGGTGGGCGAAATGGCTGAAATAGGTGATGGGGATTGAAAAGTAAACTTATCCTGTTGAAAAAAATTAAATAATTAAATTAAATTTAAAAAAATTCAAAAATGATAAATTTTATGGTGGGTAAGTTATATTTCAATTTTTAAAAATAATGAGTAAGGCAGAGCCTGGATGAAATTATTACAGAGGTAAGAGTAGATAGAAAAAAGACACCCCAGGACTGGGACATTTTAATGTTTAATGAGCATGGAGATGAGAGGGAACCAGCAAAATTTTCTGAAAAGTAACCTCTGTGATAGCTTAAAACATGTCCCAAATTCATTAACATTCCTTCCATAAAAAGTGTGCTTGCCCAGATTTCATGGCTCCTTTCTAAAGATCAGAATGTGATGGCAGTGTAAAAGAAAAATTTTGCACAAGATACTTGTTTAAAATGGCTAGGAAAACTTTATTGTATACTAATGTAATTAAAAAGAGAGAGAGAGAGATTGATCTCAACCCTAAATACAGCAAAGGCAGTTGGGGATTTATAGCTAAAGAAAGCAAAGGAGTCAAGGGAAGGAATATTAACAGGAGGATGTTGATTAGGTATTGAGGATAGGGAGATCCATACTAAACTGGCTTAACAGGAAAACAAAACAAAACAAAACAAACAAACAAACAAAAAACAGATAAACTGGCTTAACAGGATTCTGGCTAAAGGCAGGCCAGGACTTTGATATCAAGGATAGGGAATCTGCAGGGATTTAATCAGTTATCAAGGGTGGAGGGATTCTTGCTAAACTAAATCAGCAGGATTCTTTGCTTAAACCGGGCTTAGCAGACCAAGGATGGTCAAGGCCTAGTCAAGAAGAGGGCTCCAGGGGCACCTGGGTGGCTCAGTGGGTTGAGCCTCTGCCTTCGGCTCAGGTCGTGATCTCAGGGTCCTGGGATCGAGCCCCACATCAGGCTCTCTGCTCAGCAGGGAGCCTGCTTCCCCTTCTCCCTCTGCCTGCCTCTCTGCCTACTTGCGGATCTCTCTCTTTCTGTGTCAAATAAATAAATAAAATCTTAAAAAAAAAAAAAAGAAGAGGGCTCCAAAGAGCCTGGCTAAAATTTCAACAAGGAGGCAGTCCTCCTTAGCAAGGACCACATGTGACTTTTTTTTTAGTCAGAGAGATTGAGCACAGGCAGACAGAGTGGCAGGCAGAGGCAGAGGGAGAAGCAGGCTTCCTGCTGAGCAAGGAGCCCCATGTGGGACTCGATCCCAGGATACTCAGATCATGACCTGAGCCAAAGGCAGCTGCTTAACCAACTGAGCCACCCAGGCATCCCGACCACATGTGACTTTTGAAGCTAACTTAGAAAAGTTGATAAAGCTTCTGCTTGGCTTTTCTCTAGAAACTTGGGAGCCCTGAACCAAGGTACAAAATCAGTCCAGCCCCCCAGAAGCTGCCAAATTGAAGAGACCGCATACTGATAGCACACAGAGATAGAGAGATGTCCAGGAGACCTGGCTCTTTGAATTTTCCCAGGGCAGGCTCCAGACAGGAGCATGAGCAAGCTTTCAGATGAGTCCAGCTCCAAGCCCCAGTCTTCAAGTTTCCGTGGATGATGCTCGGTAAAGTGGGGATAAGCTGTCCCCACAGACTGCAGGTGCATGAGCAAGATAACTGGTTTCTTTTTATGCCACTAAAGTTTTTGGGAGATGATTTACATAAGAGTGAATAACACCAGCAGCCTCATTAAGGTAGAGCGAAAACCAGGGGAGTGTTGCTGGGAACCAAGAGAAGAAGACTGATGTTAAGGAGAAGAATGAGATCAACTGGGTCAAAAACTGCTAGAAGGTAAAGTGAGATGAAGACTGAGGACTGACCGTTGGATTTAGCACAGTGAGGTCATTGATCACAGTGACAAGAGCAATGTTGGTAGGGTAGTGGTAGATGAAAACCTCAGATCAAGAGGCACTATTGGGAAACTGCAGCCACTGAGTATAGGCAACTTTTTTGTAGAGTTTGCTGTAAGAAGAGTCTAGGAAAAGTATGGAAGCTGAAAAGATTTATGGGGAAAGAAAAATACACAGACTCCATCTCCATGTGTTTCCTCCTTCTTAACAAAATTATGGTTATGTTCACAAATCTCCTCCTCACTCATCTCCAAAGGTGGCCTTTATTAAGCGGACCCAGTCATGCATGATAACCCATCATCCCTCTTGCCAGTGACTGGTTTAGGCAAAATCGGCCATAAGCCATTTGAAGCCCATGAGAGTTAAGAAGAGGTTCCCTGATAGCTTTTAGGGCAGAAACTTCCTTACTTTCAATAAGGATCAACTGAAAAATCTCACGCTAGAAAGAGACACATGTCACAAACACAGCAAAGTATTTATATCCAGAATTTAATAGGAAGTTCTATAAATTGGGCAAAGAAAGATAAGCAACACAAAATGGGGACAGTAGATAAGAGATGAACAAGTAAGAACAGGAAACCAGAAACACAAAACAGTCAATAAATACATGAAAATATCTCAATATTTAGCCATCAGGGAAATAGATAGTCAGATGACAATACATCTTTCCCACCCTTCAGCCTAGAAAACACTTAGAAGTCTGACAATATCAAGTATCACTGAGCAACAGAGTTGCTCATACTCTGATGTGAGGCTATGGGCAAGTACCATCAGTTTGCAGAACACTTAGGCATTATCCTGTGAAGCTGGATCTGTGTAACACATTACCCAACAATTCCTTCCCTGGGCAAATTAGACACACTCTTCTTGCACACATACAAAAGGGGATTTATATAAGAGCAATCACAGCATTATTCCTAGTTACAGTAAAACAAAACAAACCAAAGCAACTCAAATAGATAAATCAGCTTTTGTAAAATCACACCATAAAATTTATATGTAAGTGTAAATGAAGGAAATACTGCATACTTTATGACAGATGAATTATAAGTATATAATGTTAAGTAAAAATAGCAAGTCTCTGAGGACCACTCACAGTATAATATCATTTTTGTAACATTCGAGAACAAACAAATCTGATTTACTTATTTAGCAATATATGAATATGCAGTAAAGGTAAAAATAAAAGTTAAAATAGTAAGGAAAAATAAAAATAAATACAATAAAAATTTAAAATGAAAAAATAAAAAATAAGCTGAAAATGATAACACACATATTAAGGCAATATATTCCTCAGAAAGAGGAGGAAGGCAGGGGCACTGGGGAGGAGCATACTGACAACTTCAAGACATTTGGTAAAGTTATAGTTCTTGCCTCAGGAAGTGGCATCATGGTTGTTTCCTTTTAATTATGCTTCATGATCCACATATGCATTATACACAATATTTATATGTCTAAAATGTCATATAATTTCAAAATGTATAGAGAGAAGGAAGAGCCACATGGCATGAATGAGATATGTGTCTACAATGGTAATCAGCAGCTGTTCTGAACATCTGCAAACCAGTTAGCATGGGAACTGACAAGTTGATGAGAGTGATGGAAAGAATCTGGATCTTCTGGTTTTGGGTCTTAGATCCACCAACCCTAAAGTTCACCATCCCTCTGGACTTGCAGATGTATGAGTCAGTCAACTACCTCGCAGTTTAAGCCAGCTTGAATTTAAGCCAGTTGTGTATTTTTACATCTGAAAGCTTCCTGGTACACTGACCTTTAACCAATTTTTACATTGAGCAATTGTCTTTTCCTAAATAGATAAAGATTTCTTTTGTATACTAACCATAACAATCCTTCATCACATGCAGTCAATAGATTTTGTCTATCGTTTTGCTCTCAAGTTTTTTTTTGTTTTGTTTTGTTTTGTTTTTTGGTATACAAAAACTTCCCATTTCCATGTGATCAAACAATCAATCCTTTCTCCATGGTTCTGCCTTTGCTTTTCCACTTAATAAGCCCCTCCGTCCTGGGGAGCATCTGGATGGCTCAGTGGGTTAAACCTCTGCCTTCTGCTCAGGTCATGATCTCAGGGTCCTGGGATGGAGCCCCACATCAGGCTCCCTGCTCTGCAGGGAGCCTGCTTCCCACTCTCTCTCTTTCTCTCTCTCTCTGCCTGCCTACTTGTGATCTCTCTGTCAACTAAATAAATAAAATCTTAAAAGATAATAATAATAATAAGCCCCTCCCTCCCAATCTTCCAAAACTGACATATATGTTTGTATTTTCCATCAGTTTCTTATAGTTTCATGTTTTTATCTTGAATATTGAATTATTTGATCTCTCTGCAATATATCTTGGTAGGTATGAGATGATGGATGGTCTCATTCTGTTTTTCAAATTCTAAGTGAGCTTTCTCAGAACGATTTTTAACTAAACTACCTTCTTAACTGATTAGCGCCTTGTTTACAATTTGCAAAACTCTCACACATGTGGCTCAGTTTGAGGACTATATGCTCAGTGCACTGAACTTCCTTTTTACTATATGTTATCATCACATTTCTTTTAATTACTGTAGATTTCTGGTATTTGTCCCCTATTCACATGAATGGTGGCAAATCCTCAAGACTCCACTCTCAAAATACATTCCAAATTTGGCAACGTTTTCCCACATTCTGCTGCTCTAAATTTACAAAATTTTTTAAAAGTACAAAAATTCTGTAAAATTTAGACTATTTCTCTAAATGTTTTGAAAAGTAAGATTTACCATGTAACATTGAAACATTTTCAATTTTCTTTTGTGGAATTTACCAATTCTGCCATAATTTGGCTCTTCAACATGTGTTTGCTTCTTCACTGAAACTGAAAGCCCTGTTAGAGAGGAGCCATGGACTAGCCATTCCCCTCTCAGTCAGAGAGCCAGATGCACTGTATTTTAAGGGACAGATGGCCAGGGAGTACCAGGAACGTTCACTGTACTATGATCCTAAGTTTCCAAAGTAAAATTTCTGAACCTAAGCTGCACAGAATCTATGCATTCTTTGAAATGATATCTAGGAGGCGCCTTGCTGGCTCAGTCACTAGAGAAAGTGACTCTTGGTCTCAGGGTCACGAGTTCAAGCCCCAAGCTGGATATAGAGCTCACTTTAAAAAAAGAAAAAAACAAAAGAACTCTGAAATTATATACAAAATTTAGTATCCATGAGCATAAACAGTGGAGAAGGTCTACAGCTTCTGTCAAATTTCCAAAAAGACCCATCTCTAAAAACGCTTAGGATTATAGCCCTAAATGGTTGCAGTATATACTTAACTAACTGATAAAGCTCTTGGCACAATGCATGGCATGTGAGACTTCAAAATGCTTTTTCAGATGGTGATAATTACTCTCAAGTCAAACACACACTCTGTTTTAGCGTGCAGGGACATCGTTTTTATCTCAGGCAGACTCTATGAAATTTTTAAAAAAATGATAAATATTTCATTTGAGAGATAATCCCTTTCTAGATTCACTTACTGACAAAAAAGTTAGGCTTTATGATTGTACTCTATTTTCATCAGCCAGTTTTACAGTATGTCCTGCTGCTGATCCTCCCAGGGGAACACTTTATAACCATCTAATGTTAACAAGAGACTTCAGGGGCATAGCAAAGGATAGAGACTGTTAATCATGTCATAGTTCAGAGAGGGATAGCTTGTTCCACCAAGGAGGAACACTGAGTAACAAACAGGAATGAGGTGTGGTCTTGGTATATATAAACATGTGTATCTGTGAACCGGGTTGAGCCTCTCACACTTTCTCTTTCATTGACTGTTTTGGCCTAGAGCAGCAGCAAATTAAGTCGTGACCTGCTCCAGTTCATCAACCCATCAACCCCAGTGGTCCTCACCATCCTTAACATTCTGTTGGATGACATGCAAAGGGAGGACCAGCCTGGTAAGTGCACAATTTAGTGCACCTAGAAATGTTAAGTTACATAAATTGGAACTCTAGGTTTCCAGTGACATAAGTCCAGTTGAAGTGGTAAGAATTGCAAAAACTCTCTGCATGAACATCTCCTTCCAAATCCCGACACTAAAAGACTTGATCGATTCTCCCTAAGTCCTCATCCCTGGCAAGACCTGGCCTCCCCCACCCCTCAAGTCAGGTCAGGGAAAGTTCACATCTGCCAAAAGAATTAACTGTTCGTTCCAGCCAACACCTGGTGATAGGCTTCTGACCTCTTCCCTTTCTTAGAGTATTTATTTTAAAAGCTTACAACTATAAATCCTTCCTCTGCTCCTTTGAGATACGTATGTATCCCCTACAATGTAGGAATGTCTTTTCCAAGGATCTGAAAACCATTCCCTCGAAATGTAATAATCAGAACGGATAGGGCCTCTTGCCTCCCAGTGTCTATGGGAAAGTGGAAGTCTAACTTCCATCAGTGCATCAGCAGAACACATGGCCTGATCACAACTGACCAACTATCTCACCCAGCTTTTGTGACTCTTCACTTTCCTGATTGCTCAAGCCATCTCTGCAACTCACTTCCCCTCCCTAAAAGGCCCAGTCTCCTCTGTACAAATCAGAGTGGACTCATCCCCTCCCCTACTGTGGCAGTCATAGAGTGAGATCAGTTCGTAGTGGCTTTAACTAGTATCTGGCTTTACTTATCTTTGGCAGTGGCAGTGGGAAAAATGGGAACACACTGGCTCCCAGAATCCAAGAGGGAGCCACACCCCCAGGAGGGACAAGATTATAAGGCCTCAGCTTCAATGGGAACTGGAGTGCTGGTGTTTTCTTCTTGTCTCCGCTTTGTCTGGCACATGGTTTTAATCCTTTCTCACAGCAGACCAATGGAGCTGCAGCAAATCACACTGAAAACCTACTCTAAGCCAAGCACTGTGCATAGGATTAGAAGATTAATTGAACAAGGTAGAGAAATCTCTGTCTTTGAAATCATACACCCCCATCAAAGAGGCAAATTTTCAACAAAGAAGAAAATAGATAACTATAGGATGTGATAAATGTCATAAAGGAAATGAATAAAATCATCCTACCCAGAGAAACTGGGTAGGATGGTACCTATTACAGATAGATCAGGGAGAGCATCTTTGATGGGGTCCCATGCCAGGTGAGGCTTGAAGGACAGATTCCTAGCAAAGTATAAGTAAGAGAAAATTCCTAAAGCAGAAAAGAGGAACAGCAAGTTGTCTGGCATGCCTAGAACATGTGAACAGGGAGATGGATAGACAGATGGCCCACTGTGGGCTCCCAGAAATTTGGTTTTTACTCTAAATGCAATAGGGAGCCACTGAGGGTTTTTTTTTTTCCCATATTAATTTTTTTTTAATTGAGGCAAAATTCACATAACTTAAAAGTCATCATTTTAAAGTCTCTAATACATTCACAATGCAACCACCATCTCTATCTAGTACAAAAATATTTTTATCGGCCCAGAAGAAAACTCCATACCTGCTAATCAATCACTCCCTATTCTCACCTGCCTCCAGCCCCTGGCAGCCAACACTTTGCTTCCTGAATTTATGGCTTTACCTATTCTGGATATTTCATATAAATGGAATGATATAATACAAGCCTTTGTGTCTGACTTCTTTTACTTAGCATAATGCTTTCAAAGTTCACCTAAGTTATAACACATATTAGTCCTTCATTCATTTTTATGGCTGAATAATAATTATATGGACATACCACTTTTGGTTTATCCATTCATTCTTGAATGACATGTGAGTTGTTTATACCTTCTGGATATTGTGCACAGTGTTGTTATGAACATCCATGTCTTTTGAGGTTTAAGCAGAAAATGGCATAATCATATGTCATCTTTAGAGTATCACTCTGGCTACTGTGCAGAGAGGCTATATTTCAGTAGGGCAAGAGTAAAGGTAGGGAAGTCATTTAGGTCATTTAGGAAGGGTCAAGGCACCATCATGCAGGTGAGAGATGATGGTAGCTTGACCAAGGAGATGGCTTGGTGGGAAAAACAATAGCTTGTAGGGATGGGCCTGCTACACCTTGCTGATGAATTAGGTGTAGGGTGAGGGAAAGGGAGGAAATGAGGATGGCTTCTGGGATTTCTGTTGTTATAACTAGAGAGGAACAGATGTTGTCACAAGACAAAATTCTGGGGAAGAAATATGATTGAGCCAGCAAAAGTCAGATGTTCCTCTTTGGCCTAATCAACAGTGGGCAAGTGGCAGATTCATATGCAGAGTCATGTAAGAATGAGGCCACCCCACTGGATGGTTTGGGGAAGGGAGAAGCAGGGGATGGAGGAGAAAGGAGAGAGAGTTCCCAAAAGAATAAGAGCATTATTCCTAGAAGAGAGTAGGAGCTTGGCAGATAAGAAGTATTCTCTATAGGGTCCTAAGAATTGCAGGTCTCCTTACCTTGTGAACTGGGTTGGACCATGTTTGTGACTTAGAAGCTTCTTTTATGTCATTCATTCAAGGTTTTAGTAGGTTTCCTCTCCGTCTCCCAGGTCCACACATCTACAAGATTACACTCAATTAACAAAGCAAGACTGAAAAAAAGAGGCATTCCAAGTCCCACCAGCCTCCAACAGAACCAGACCAAGTGCCTGTTCTATGTTACCTGCCCCCTGGGCTGTACCAGCCACTGGGTCGGCCTCCCAAAGGTGTCCTTTGACAAAGTTGTCAAAGGGCTACAAGAAAGAAACTCCAGGGCCTCTTACTACCCAAGTGAACCAGCAGGGGAAAAGAGACAAAGACTGAGTGAGGAGAAAGAAGTCATCTTTCAGGAAAGAAGGAAGATCTTTTCCATGTACGTCCATCTATAGTCCTCTGACTCTACCTACTAAGAGGATAAGCCTCTCCTATGGCATCCTGAGTTGGTGAACTTCGGTTCTCAGAGTTTACCTTGACTTTTTATAAGACTCAACATTTTTAGAAATTGAATAAAGGGGAGAGAGAAAACCCTGAGATCTCAGTAAAGGTTCATAGCCAGAAGGGAATGGTGATCCCCTGAAAGTTCCTACTTAACTCTAAGAAATGTCTGTCCTATCACTGCATTTAGTTCTAATAAGAGATTATCTCAAGGGGATAAAAAGTGATGGAGTTATATCATTTCGTAGCTGAACCCAAGCAATCCCTGAGAATGTTTAGTTCTTTATATAAATTCGATGTGCTTGGGCATTTATAGTAAAACCATCTTTATACCTTTCTTTCTAGGATTCATTTGATTATTTTTCCAGGGAGTTTTACTGAAAAGAGACTTTTTCTCAGTGAAATGAAGTTCACAAGGTTTAGGGGGAGGAATTGTATCCTTTCAATGACAGATTGGGGGCAATATGGAGCTTTCTTCATTCATCTTTCTAGTAAAGTTCTTGGGGATAAGAAGCCAATCTTCTAATCATGCTAATTAGCGTTTCTCAAATCAGTTCTTCCATAAACTCTTTTATGGAAGCCATTAAAAATTTTAAAATGAAATCATGGAGAATATGGAGCCATAAAAAATCATGGGTTAAGTCTAAACTAGGCTCTAGGAACCTTTTTTCTTTTACTAAAGTAAGGGGCTAACCTTCCTGTGAGCATAGGATCACCTTAATGCTATGGCTTTTCTTAATTTGTTACTGACTTTTCTGAACAGATGGGATCAAAATGTTCCTGTTCTCACCTCCCCTCTGGCAATCACCAGCTTGTTTTCTCTATTTAAAAGTCTGTTGTGTCATTTGTCTCTTTTTTACTCCCCTTTGCTCTTTTATTTGTTTTGTTTCTTAAATTCCACATTATGAGTGAAATCATATGGTATTTGTCTTTCTCTGACTACTGTCAGCTGGGAGGTGGATGAAGGGTTGGGAGAACTAGAAAAGGGGATTAAGGGCACACTTACCTTGATGAGCACTGAGAAACACACGGAGTCCTTGAATCACTATATTGTACACCTGAAACTAATATAATACTGTATTTTAATTATACTTAAATAAAGAAAAAATTGTTAAATGTTAATATACTATTTACTCCTAACTAGAACCAAACCCTATGGACCCAGGACCTAACTCCTAGCTAAGATCAGCTGAGGACCATCCCTTTTGTCTACTTAAGGACATCTCTCCAGCAGTTGTTCTCCCTTCTTCACCATTATATCTCCCTCTACATTGAATACTTCCCTAGATCTACTCCAAACATGGTTTCTTCTCCTGTCTTAAAGACTACCCTTTTTGACCTCCTTTCATCTTTTTTTTTTCATTTATTTATTTCCAGCATAACAGTATCATTATTTTTTCACCACACCCAGTGCTCCATACAATCCATGCCCTCTATAATACCCACCACCTGGTACCCCGACCTCCCACCCCCCGCCACTTCAAACCCCTCAGATTGTTTTTCAGAGTCCATAGTCTCTCATGATTCCGCTCCCCTTCCAATTTACCCCAACCCCCTTCTCTCTAACTCCCCATGTCCTCCATGCTATTTGTTATGCTCCACAAATAAGTGAAACCATATGATAATTGACTCTCTCTGCTTGGCTTATTTCACTCAGCATAATCTCTTCCAGTCCCGTCCATGTTGCTACAAAAGTTAGGTATTCATCCTTTCTGATGGAGGCATAATACTCCATAGTGTATGTGGAACACATCTTCCTTATCCATTCATCCATTGAAAGGCATCTTGGTTCTTTCCACAGTTTGGCGACCATTGCTGCTATAAACATTGGGGTACAGATGGCCCTTCTTTTCACTACAACTGTATCTTTGGGGTAAATACCCAGATGTGCAATGGCAGGGTCATAGGGAAGTTCTATTTTTAATTTATTGAGGAATCTCCACACTGTTCTCCAAAGAGGCTGCACCAACTTGCATTCCCACCAACAGTGGAAGAGGGTTCCCCTTTCTCCACATCCTCTCCGACACATGTTGTTTCCTGTCTTGCTAATTTTGGCCATACTAACTGGTGTAAGGTGATATCTCAATGTAGTTTTAACTTGAATCTCCCTGATAGCTAGTGATGATGAACATTTTTTCATGTGTCTGATAGCCATTTGTATGTCTTTATTGGAGAAGTGTCTGTCCATATCTTCTGCCCATTTTTTGATATGATTGTCTGTTTTGTGTGTGTTGAGTTTGAGGAGTTCATTATAGATCCTGTATCAACCTTTTGTGTGTACTGTCATTTGTAAATATCTTCTCCCATTCCGTGGGTTGCCTCTTTGTTTTGTTGACTGTTTCCTTTGCAGTGCAGAAGCTTTTGATTTTGATGAAGTCCCAAAAGTTCATCTTCGCTTTGGTTTCTTTTGCCTTTGGAGACATATCTTGAAAGAATTTGCTGTGGCTGATATCGAAGAGATTACTGCCTATGTTCTCCTCTAGGATTCTGATGGATTCCTGTCTCACATTGAGGTCTTTTATCCATTTTGAGTTTATCTTTGTGTACGGTGTAAGAGAATGGTCGAGTTTCATTCTTCTACATATAGCTGCTCAGTTTTCCCAGCACCATTTATTGAAGAGACTGTCTTTTTTCCACTGTATATTTTTTCCTGTTTTGTCGAAGATTATTTGACCATAGAGTTGAGGGTCCATATCTGGGCTCTCTACTCTGTTCCACTGGTCTATGTGTCTGTTTTTATTCCAGTACCATGCTGTCTTGGTGATCACAGTTTTGTAGTAAAGCTTGAAAGCAGGTAACGTGATGCCCCCAGCTTTATTTTTGTTTTTCAACATTTCATTAGCGATTCGGGGTCTCTTCTGATTCCATACAAATTTTAGGATTATTTGCTCCAGCTCTTTGAAGAATACTGGTGGAATTTTGATCGGAATAGCATTAAAAGTATAGATTGCTCCAGGCAAAATAGACATTTTAACAATGTTTATTCTTCCAATCCAAGAGCATGGAATGGTCTTCCATCTTTTTGTGTCTTCTTCAATTTCTTTCATGAGTGTTCTGTAGTTCCTTGAGTACAGATCCTTTACCTCTTTGGTTAGGTTTCTTTTTAAGATTTTATTTATCTACTTGACAGAGAAAGAGAAAGTTCACAGCAGGATGAATGGCAGGCAGAGGTAGAAGCAGGTTCCCAGCAGAGCAAGGAGCCCAGTGAAGGACTCAATCCCAGAACCCTGGGATCATGATGTTAGCCCAAGGCAGCCACCTAACTGTTGGAGCCACCCAGGTGTCCCTCCCTTCATCCTTTTGGAACCACCATATTTATCTCCTTCCCTTGAAGCTTAACACTTTGAAAGTGGTTACTATCTCCAATACTCCTATTGCCATTTTTGAAATATTTCTAATCGTATTTTTGCACTTAACCCAACTCTATCAAAATTGTTATTATCAAGTTCACAGATGACCCTGCTACATTCACTGATCAGGACTTAATCTACACCTTACTTGACAGAGTGCGTCACTTTCAACCCTTTGAAACACTTTCTTCACTTGGTCCAAGGCAACACACTCTCTTGGTTTTCCTACTACCTCAGAAATAATGAATTTTCAGTTTGTATTTCTGGGGACTTCTCATGCCCCTGAACTCTCAATGCTGGAGAAGTCTAGGAACAGTCCTTGGTCATCATCTATGTATACACACTATTTTGAATATTTTGTCCACTCTTATGACTTGAAGTACCACCAATATGCTGACAACTCCAAAATTTATATCCCTCAGCCCAGACTTCTTCTCTAAACTCTTGTGTATGCAACTGTTTCTTCAACTTTTCCATAAATTATCTAATAGGTATCTCAATTCAACGTGTGCAAAACTAAGTCTAATTTGCCCCCTTAACCTACCAGAGGGTTATAATCTCATCTCATAAATTTTAACTTCATCCATATAATGGCTCTGAATTAAAAAAAAAATTCATCCTTACTTTCGTTCTTTCTCTCACATCCCATATTCCACCTGTCAGTAAACTTTTGACTCTACCTTTAAATTAAAATCAGGAACTTAACAACTACAAACCACCACTACAGCTTCCACCTTGATCTAATCCACTTTCATATGTGCCTGGATTATTGCAAATACTTCCTAACTCATCTCCCACATCCAACCTGGTCCTCCCTTAGTCTACTCTTGGCACAATAGCCAGTGAGTCCTTTAATTTCTCCCTGTCTTACTTTAAGTAAAAACCAGCATCTCCTACTGGCCATAAATGCTCTAGGTGATGGGATCACCCAATTAACCTCTCAGATCTGATCCCCTGCTATGTTGTACATTTGTACACTGTGTTCCAGCTACATCAGTCCCTGTGAAATTAGAAATTGCTCTTGAAATGCTGGTATGGGTAATGAAACATGGGCACAAATTCCTTTAGACTGCTGTGCCTTAGAAGCAGGGGACTCTGGTAGGCTGAAAAATGGCCCCTGAATGTTATCTTCCATGCCAAAAGAGATTTCTCAGATGTGATTAAGTTAATATCTTGAGATGGATAGAATATCCAGCATTGTCCTGGTAGGTCCAAAGTAATCCCAACAATCCTTGTAGGAGGGATGCAAGTCAGAGTGAGAGAAGAAAATGTAGCAACATTCATACACTACTGGTGGAAACGAAAATACAGCCAATTTGGAAAAGTGTTTGTTGCTCTCTTAAAGTTAAACCTACACTAACTTTATGACTCAGACACTCTACTTCAAATTACTTTCCCCCTAAAAAAGAAATATTATATTCACGAAAAATGCTTATAGTGTTCATAACAGTTCTAGTCATTCATGATAACTGAAAAATTTGAAACAAACCAAATATTCCTCAACAGGTGAAAGATTAAATAATTTGTGATATATCTATACAGTTGAATATTAGTCACTTTTTTAAATTTAAAAAGGAACATACTATTGATATACATAAAACCATGAATGTATCTCGAAATCATTCAAAAAATGTCACCCTCAGTGAGCTGGTAAGAACAAAAAGAAATCACATCAAGAGTCAAAAGGACAGTTAAAAAGTAACAAATTACTTTCAGGAAGGAGAATAAATAAGAAATAAAGACAAAGATTCTTTAATAAGAAATAAACTTTAATTCTAGGATATAAGTAAACCACTATACTAATCTGTGAAAAAAATGTCCACTGACATTTAGTATCAAAAGTATATCAGTAGTTGCTTGGGGACAGGAGTATACAGAGAATAGATGACAAAGGGGTCTGGGGAAGTTTTGAGGGTGATAGGAATATTCTGTCTTGATTCTAGCAGGAGTTTCCAGGATGTGTGCATTTGTCAATGCCCACTGAATTACATTTATTTGTTTATTTATGTTTAGTTAGCCACTGTTTAGTACATCATTAGTTTTTGATCTAGTGCTCAATGATTTGTTAGTTACGTATAACACCCAATGCTCATCACAACATGTGCCTTCCATAATACCCATCACCCTGCTACCCCCTTCTCTAAACCCCCTCCCCTCTGAAACCCTCAGTTTATTTCTTGGGGCCCATAGTCTCTCTTGTTTCATCACTCTCTCTGATTTCTCCCCCTTCATATTTCCCTCCCTTCCCTTACAGTTCTCTGTGCTATTGCTTGTGTTCCACATATGAATGAAAACATATTTGTCTTTCTGTTTGACTTACTTCATTTAACATAATCCCCTCCAGTTCCATCCATTTAAATTGATATAGTTTATTGTACATAAATTACAGTTCAATAAAGTTGAGTTTTTAAAACATTAATAGGAAAGAAGAAAGGAATGCAGAATGTGACAAAACAATAACTATATTACAAATAAATGAAACAGTCTCACCGAATGGGATGAGGGAAAAGGTATTGATCTAAGAATTATTGAAAATGAGTGGAGTCCATGAGACTAAAAGCAAAAGAAACTGCACATAAACACTGGAGTGTAGCCGATAAAGTTGTTTCCCATGGAAGTATGGGTTTATACTTATGACACTGCTATACACACACACACACACACACACACACACAGGAATTGAATATTGAAATAAATAGATGACAGATAGTGAAAGCCAGCTTACTCAGTGTTGGAATGAAAGGTTACAGATCAGCTAGGAAAGAGGGTTGGAATGATCTGTGTGATCATGAAGTAAGTTGGGGACATCAGTATGAACTCACATTTAGCTTAATGTATATATAGAAAGTTACATACAGAAATATTTATAGGTGTGTATTTGTGCATGGCCAATGTACCCACATACATTTTCTTGCTCTGTCAGCTGATGGGGCCCAGAAGAAATGACACCCAGTATGGTGCCCAGATTTGGGGTTCTAATATTCTCTGATAAAAGGAACCAGGGCTCCCTGGAGAAATGACTGACTCAAGGGCTGGGGGAAAAAATACTCATGATAATCCTGGAGCATCTTGTAGTGGCAGAAGATAAGGAAGTGACAAACAAACAAACAAAAACTACATTGATAGAGGTGTATCAAAGATACAGGAATGCACAGAAAGGGCTCGCAATTTTCAAAGGTGGAACAATCTGAGCAACATAGAATAGTATTGCTTAATAATCCAAAGTATGAAAGAAAACAAAAATAAAACTGGCAGTATCACGTTACCTGATTTCAAACTTTACTCCAAAGCTGTGATCACCATGACAGTATGGTACTGGTATAAAAACAGACACATAGACCAGTGGAACAGAGTAGAGAGCCCAGATATGGACCTTTAACTCTATGGTCAAATAATCTTCGACAAAGCAGGAAAAAATATACAGTGGAAAAAAAGACAGTCTCTTCAATAAATGGTGCTGGGAAAATTGGAGAGCTATATGTAGAAGAATGAAACTCAACCATTCTCTTACACCATACAAAGATAAACTTGAAATGGATAAAAGACCTCAATGTGAGACAGGAATCCATCAGAATCCTAGAGGAGAACATAGGCAGTAATCTCTTCGATATCAGCCACAGCAAATTCTTTCAAGATATGTCTCCAAAGGCAAAGGAAATAAAAGTGAAAATGAACTTTTGGGACTTCAACAAGATCAAAAGCTTCTGCACAGCAAAGGAAACAGTCAACAAAACAAAGAGACAACCCACGGAATGGGAGAAGATATTTGCAAATGGCAGTACAGACAAAAGGTTGATATCCAGGATCTATAAAAAACTTCTCAAACTCAACACACATAAAACAGAAAATCATACCAAAAAATGGGCAGAAGACATGGACATACACTTCTCCAATGAAGACATACAAATGGCTAACATGAAAAAATGTTCATCATCACTAGCCATCAGGGAGAGTCAAATTAAAACCACATTGAGATACCACCTTACACCAGTTAGTATGGCCAAAATTAGCAAGACAGGAAACAACATGTGTTGGAGAGGATGTGGAGAAAGGGGAACCCTCTTACACTGCTGGTGGGAATGCAAGTTGGTGCAGCCTCTTTGGAGAACAGTGTGGAGATTCCTCAATAAATTAAAAATAGAGCTTCCCTATGACCCTGCAATTGCATTACTGGGTATTTACCTCAAAGATACAGCTGTAGTGAAAAGAAGGGCCATCTGTACCCCAATGTTTATAGCAGCAATGGCCACAGTCGCCAAACTGTTGAAAGAACCAAGATGCCCTTCAATGGACAAATGGATAAGGAAGATGTGGTCCACATACACTATGGAGTATTATGCCTCCATCAGAAAGGATGAATACCCAACTTTTGTAGCAACATGGACGGGATTGGAAGAGATTATGCTGAGTGAAATAAGTCAAGCAGAGAGAGTCCATTATCATATGGTTTCACTTATCTGTGGAGCATAATGAATAACATGGAGGACATAGGGAGATGGAGAGGAGAAGGGAATTGAGGGAAATTGGAAGGGGAGGTGAACCATGAGAGACTATGGATTCTGAAAAACAATCTGAGGGTTTTGAAGGGGCAGGGGTGTGTGGGAGGTTGGGGGAGCCAGGTGGTGGGTATCAAGGAGGGCACGGATTGCATGGAGCACTGGGTGTGGTACAAAAACAATGAATTCTGTTATGCTGAAAAGAAATTAAAAAAAAATTAGTAGGGAAAATATATATGGTATATATAAAAATATATGTAAGATATATATTTTATATACTTATATATTATATAAATATATATTTATAAATATATAAAAATTATATGTAATTTAATATATATTTAGTTTAATATATGTAATTATATAGAATTATATAATATATAAATATATTATATATAAATATATAAAATTTATATATTATATATATTTATATAAATATTTTGTTTATTTATTGTATATAAATATTTTATATATTTTTATATGAATATAATATATATATGTTATATATACTATATTTATATAATAAAACATAAAAAATATATTAGGGTATATATATGGGAATTCTTTACTGCTTTCCATAAACTTAAATTTTTCCATAAACTTAAACTATTGAAAAATAAAAGGTTGATTTTTTTTCAAATTCCCTCAAGACTCCTAAAAGTGATAAGGGAGACACTACATAGTAATAAGAGGGACAAACCATCAAAGAAATAATCACAAATTTTTGTGATCACCAAATCACCTTGAAATACATATGGCAGATTTGACCCAGTGCAAGGCAACATTGACGTAATCCAAATCCAAGTGGTTGATTGTAATGCATTTCTAGCAGAAAAAGAGGTAAGGCAGATGGTGTGACCAGAACTGTCCAAGCATCAACTAGCTGAAACCAGATGGGTCTGTCTTTGTTTTCTTCTGCTTGAAGAGCTGCACCTGAACTCCTTTTCCTTGGGCACTAACAGCTTTCCAGTGGCTCAGCGGAAGAGGAGTCAATAAGGAGGTTTTCAAGCGCCAGGCGGCTCACTGACATTGCTGACAGAGCTCCCCCCAGATCTAGAGTCTGGCATTCAACATCCTGTTTGTTACCCACTGACGAGCTGCTTCACCCCTCTCACCCGATGAAAGGGGTGGCCAGAGTTGGAGAGGTTGTGCACTGAAGAGGTAGACCCTTACTGCAAGCCAACAGTAGTTCATCCATAGGCCTCTCTGTGGGCAACAGAACATGGGGGGTAAGAGGAACCCCTGCCCTTTTTCCTGCTGCTTAACCTTGACCTCTGCAAGCTTTCTCAGTGAAGACTATTCCTGAATCCATGTCTTCTAGCAAGGCTGTGAAATTCATCTCACACCCTGGTGTTGACAAGTAAACACCCAGTTAGGGATCCACTGGTCTGATAGAAGTCTACAGGGGATTCACTCTGCAGGACATTAACGTGAACAGAAAGCCAGTAAAAAAAATAATAAAATAAATAAACAAGTCAAGAAAAGCAAAACAAAATAAAAGATAAACTGTGCCAAGAATGAAAAAGGAATCAGTTACAGATACTGAGAATACATTTATATTAGGTAATTTTAAAGTTTAGATGGAATGGATTATTTTGAAATACAAAATTTTTAAATTGACTTAGTCGATGGATAGAAAACACAAGTAAATCAACAGCCATGGGAAGCTCCATCAGTGCTCAAGTCTTCCCCCACACCCATCCACCCACAAGACATCAGGCCTTCATGGGTTTATAAATTATTTTTTCCAAACCTTCAAGGAGCAGATTAATAATCCACCTCTTATTAAACTGTTTCAGACACAAGAAAAAATGAACATCTCTACCCAACTAATTTTATGAACTGATTTTTAACATAATTCTATGCCAAAACTGGATGATAAAAAATCAATTATACACATATCTCACTTTTTAAAAAAGATTTTGTTTCTTTATTTGACAGACAGAGATCACAGGTAAGCAAAGAGGCAGACAGAGAGAGAGGGGGAAGCAGGCTCCCTGCTGAGCAAAAAGTCCAATGAGGGGCTTGATCCCAGGACCCTAGGATCATAACCTGAGCCGAAGGCAGAGGCTTTAACCCACTGAGCCACCCAGGCGCCCCACAAATCTCACTTTTATTTAT
The DNA here is from genome assembly GCF_022355385.1 of Mustela nigripes. Classification (NCBI taxonomy): domain Eukaryota; kingdom Metazoa; phylum Chordata; class Mammalia; order Carnivora; family Mustelidae; genus Mustela; species Mustela nigripes. Next base: position 121,841,039 of record NC_081557.1, on the reverse strand, counting down.
AGAAATTTACATTTACAAAAGATGTAAATGAAATACTTACTTTTTATCCCTTCTCGTATCCTACACTACTACTCCAGGATTCTTCCCTGGAAAGGCTCCTAGTAGGTTGTGGGGGCAGGGTGGTAAGAGAGGGGTGAAGAAGAATCCATAAGATCTGGTCCCAGCACTGGAAATAAGGAAAGTGTGATTAAAATCTTGGGTCTTCAACCCAAGTTTGCTCCTATTTTCCCTTGTTATGCTAATAACTGCACCTGTTCCTATCACAAACCATCCTCACATTAAGATTAAAATGAATCTTTTGGAGCCTTATGAACAAATGACATCACCAAGGTATAATTTTGCTCCTCTTATTTCTGAATTTTTCCTCTGAAAGCCTGGAGTTTCAGTTCATTGTGCCTAATTCAAACTTTGGCCTTGTACTTCATAAAGAATCAATATGTGATCTATAAAGCAAAGGTAGGTTTGGGGATTTCTAAAAATCACAAGGCCTTGGCCAAGCACCCTTCAAAGTGCTTTTGCTTTGCCCTGTGACTTATGAAGAGATAGTAATTTATCTGATAAAGCTCACCTTCATCCCATAAGAGTGTGGCTGAGGAATGGGGAGAAGTGAGGCCCAGCTGAGATAGGTGGAGTATTCATTGATAACTTGATTGCACTGGTGTACACAGAGGAGAAACTCATGTGGAAGATAAGCTCAGACCATGAAAATTCTGAAAGTCAGTCATCTAAATATAAATATGTTGCATTTACTATATATGTATTCTAGTAGAATAAACATGTTTAGATATGTCCTCTGGGCTTATTAGAACTGCTGTCTCCTCTTTCCTAGAAGGATGAGCTTGTGTGTGGCCATGGATACATGGGGAGAAGAGGACAGAGTGCCTGGAATATGATGTTGCTGGCCCCACAAAACAGAGAATGAGGAACTGTGCCAAGCCCTCCATGCTGCCTGACTATGTGTCCTCAGCTAAGTAGACTGCAACCAGAAACCACCTTCTACGTCCTAAACTGTGGAACTACAGCACTCTGGGGAGCTTAGCATCACCCTACAGGACAATGAACAAGAAGCCAACAAGCCTACTCCTATTGGAGAGATGGTGTAGGACTTGTCTATACTGCAATTCTAACCACAGTCTTAATCCACTCAGCCCCAGCCCAGCTTTAGAAATATAATTTCTTTTTTTTTTTTTAAAGATTTTATTTATTTATTTGACAGACAGAGATCACAAGTAGGCAGAGAGGCCGGCAGAGACAGAGAGAGAGGGAAGCAGGCCCCCTGCTGAGCAGAGAGCCCGATGCGGGACTCGATCCCAGGACCCCGAGACCATGACCTGAGCCGAAGGCAGCGGCTTAACCCACTGAGCCACCCAGGCGCCCAGAAATATAATTTCTGATAATACCTCTCTTTCTATCTGAATTGGTTTTGACTTATTATTTACTTTGGCTGGGCTGGCAGAGACCTCAGCCTCTCAGGACTAGCAGGGAGATGAAAAAAGTCTGAATCAAATGTGGCAGGAGCTGTGGGAAATGGTCCAGCTTCAGAGCTTGGCTCAGAAAACGGCAGTCACACAATCCAGGCACATTTTCCAATGACCAAAGAATACAAGCTCCATGAAAGCAAATAATTCTGATTTTCCTCTTTCACCCCCTGCTGCATCTCCAGAGTCTAGAACAGTATCTGCCTCGAGTAGGCACTTGCTAAATATTGGTTACAAGAACTGAAGCTCGGATCTGGAGGCAAGCAGGATGGGATGTCCCATGCAGTGTGAGCGCAACAGGGATCGAAGTGGGCTGTGAGCAAATGATAGGGGCTCAGACCAGTTTACAGGTCTGGAATACTCTCCATCAGTGGTGGAAAGTAACCACGGAACACTCCTCTATGCCGAAGAAAAACTTGAATCTGTGAAGTGAAAAAACTGCTTAGACTTTGTCTAATGAAATTCTGTTACATTGCAAGTATACATTTTTTAAAATTCTCATGAAATCCTATCAACACCCCCACAAATTAAAAAAAAAAAAGTATATCAGATTGACCTCAGACATCTCCACACTGCTTCATTGTCATAAGACAAGGACAGCAGTGAGGTTGGCAGCGCTTCTCAACCTCAGCACTACTGACATTTGGGACCAATGGGGGCATCCTTGGCCTCCACCTACAAGACATCAGTAACATCCCCAGCGTGACAGCCCAAAGTGTCTCCAAACATTCTCCAATGTCCCCGGGTTGGCGAAGGGCACTCATCCCCTGTAGAGAACCGCTGGTCTGAAGATTTGGGAACGAAAAAGGTACAGTCAACCAAGCTGCCAAATCTGCTTGAAAGCAGCCGCCATTTTCAGACCTCACACCCTATAATCTATATCCCTCTTGAATGAGGAAAAAAAAAACCTGAAGATATATTACAGCCAACTGACTCATGACCCAAATTGAGTAGTATCAAGTATGGAAAAAGAAAAGGGAAGTTGTGGGTAACAAAACTAATAAAGACCACCTTTGTTTTCACTTTCATGAGTCTAGGTATGGATTCCTTTACATTCCTATAAGATTCAAAATTTAGAATGCTTTCAGTCTGAAAATGCATCTCTTTCTTCAACTCCAGAAAATCCTCAGCCACTGTCTCTTCAAGTTTCATTGCTTCTTCACAGGCCCCTCTCTTTCGTGAGCACAGAAACTGCCTTTCTTAGCCTCGCCCGTCATCAGAGCTGGGCATGTATGTGCCTGGGTTCTGGCCGCTGGAATTAAACCTCCCACAGATGACCCTCTTTTCTCTGCCTACAGACCAGAAGCAAACCACATGGTATCACAAGGACAGCAGAATCACAAGACGCAGGAAAGTGTGTCCCTCTTTAGCAGAAAAGCCACTAAACACCTGCATTTGGCTGTTAGGTGAAACGAACCTCTTTCACGCCAAGCTAATAACTTGAAGTATGTTGCTTATAGCAGCTGGCATCACCTTAAATGTTAAACCAATGGGCACAGAAAATAAGGGATCCGATGCAGGGAGGAACAATGGGAATTCCTAGGTTAGAAATCCTAGGTTAGAGGGCTCGGGAGGGATGTCGTCAGAGAAAAAAGAGAACAAGGCGGCAGGGGTGGGATAGAAACTGGAAAATTGGATTGAAGGGTGTTTTGCTTTGTTAGTGGAAAATGTGCAAACAGCAAGAAATCCCAAGGAAGCCAATGAAAAGAAATATCCAAGGAAATTTGCTCTGGGAAATAAAAAGATGATACAGAAAAGCAAACATGAAAAACTGCTTGGCTCCTCAGAGAACAATATTTATTTACATACTTACAATACTGCATTTACTCAGTAGGAATCTAACCAAAAAAGGATTTAAATTCTGGGAGGGTATGTGTGTGAAATCTGAAATAAGAATGCACAATGTTTGCCTTCCATGGTAAGAAATCACCAGGTAATATTGATAACATAGAAAACCAGAAAGTCAAGAAGCAGCAATTTCAGTATCTGTTTAGAATAATCAAAGTAAACTGCAGGATGAAAAGAATTTACCTAGGGGTTGCTTCTAGGAAGTAGAAATTTGGCAAGTAGAAAGGAAACCATTAGGAGGTAGCTATTTGTCGTTATAAATATTATAATCCTTTTAACTTAAAAATGAATATATATATATACATATATATATATATATATACACATTTTTTTAAAGATTACTGTCTGTTTACATCAAGCATTTCTAATTTTCAGCCCAGATGCATCACATATTTTAAATGGCTTATATTCAGGACAGGGATGCATTTGCCCTGATTGCAGGGGGTAAAAAAATCAATGTGCCCTCCCATTGTCTTTTTGCAGAGTCAAATGCTTCTTTGGTTTTATGATGGTTTGTTTTTTTTTTTTCCCTTAAAAAGAAAATTCTGCCAAGAGTATAAAAGGGGACTATTGGGTGAATGTTGGCTAAAATCATTTAAGATAGGACTGGAGTCCATGAGCGTGCATTTCAGTAGCGAAATGATGTGCCAGACACTTCAGAACCCCTAGATGAAACTGTGATGAAATAATGAAATGCTTATTTCAGCCTATACCTTGAGTTGTGAAAAGCCTCTTTCTTTCCAGTGGGCGTATTTTAGCTGATGCCACATCCATATCTGTAGTGAAAAATATAAATAATTTACACATCCTTCCTCATCAAAAGACAGTGGAGAAAGCTTGAACAGGAAGGTCAGAAGAACACAACCATATACCCCCTATTTCCCAAAAAGCCCCAAGCAAAATGATTCTGTGTCATTGTTAGACCACAGGTTGGACTTTACAGTGAAATCTGCAGCTCAGAAAACATGGTAATCAATGATGAGCTTATGGCAGAGAAAAGAGAGAACAAGAAAATCAGATTTAGTTGGGTTACCGTGTGTCTCAAATGTTCCCCTTTACCATTCTCTCTGTTCTCCCTTGTCTGTTCATCATCTTCCTCCCCATATGGCCTCCTCCTACCTGCAGTCCCTCAGCAAGGGTGCTCTGAGAAGGATAAGGTCATTCTGGACCCTTTCCTGCTCTCCTCCCTACCCCAATAATAGAGCTCCTGGAAGGACATTTTGTTAAGCTTATGTGAAGAGGCATATCCATGTTGCTTTCTGGGAAATTTCAACAGTTGGTCCCAGACAATGCCTGACAAATGCTCAACACTATTTTTGGAAGTATGTTGTGCTGGTTGCCATGCTAAGCAACGTTGGTGGGGTGAGAGAGAAAGCTTGCACCGGGTTTTCCTGAGTTGTGGACAGTGGGCTTTGCCTGGGTCATCTGAAAGTCAAGCAGAAAACAGCAACTTTCCTTTCCGTCCTAAGCCAGCACACTCAGCGGGTGAGTAGTGGTCAACCACAAGATAGGTGCTTCCCCCGTGGAAGAGAAAATCCGTCCTCACTGAGACCCTGGAAGCTATATTAATCTAGAGACGGGAAAGCTATCCTTCCACTCTGGGGTGTGTGTTGTTGCTGTTCTTCGTCTTCTTTTAGTCCCTAACAGTGAGTCAGTGAGAGGAAAAACCTGTCTTGTGTCAGCATCTTCTTTCCCATTCCAGTCCAGGGAGTCCGACCCAGGGCGACAGTGTTCCTGGAATCATGGAGGGAGATTATGTGAAATCCTGGCAGGAGGGGGATTGGAGAAATGTTTGAAAGGAAGAGGCTTGGTGGGAAGACAGAAAATAGCTGGCCCTGGGGGAGGATGAAAATCCCCAACCAAGAAAAAGTCATCCTACAGAGTCTTTTCATTTTGCCTGCCTGGACACCTTCCCTGCCTTCGGGAGAAGCACACTGAAGTAAGAAGAACACAGGCTCTGGAGATGGGCAGGCTGAGTTGGAATTTTGGCTGTCCACTTACCAGCTATATGACTTTAGGCAAGTGATTTAAGCTGGGCATCTCAGGTGTTTTATCTGTCAAATGGAGTAACAACACCCGTATTTTTTAAAAGATTTAATGAACTGTCACATATAAATGCTTAGAACTCTGCCTACAATGTAATAGGTAGGCAGTAGGTAGTAGTAGTAGGTAGTAGTAGGTAATCAACCATTGGCCTCTCTGGCTGTTATTTTTATAATGGCCTCCTGGTACCTTTAAGGAGCTACTCATAGGCCATGTGGCTGGGATGGAGCCAGACGTCCCCCTCGAGCTGGCCAGTCACTTTACCATAATAATTCGTTCCAAGGATGTGGAGAATCTGTTAAGAAACATTACCCATGGGAATGTAAAATTGTATAGCAACTCTGTACACAGTTTGGAGGTTTCTTTAAATATCAAACATGCCATGACCATTTAACCAAGTGATCGTGCTCCTGGACATTTTCTCAAGAGAAAGGAAAACTTAGGTTCAAATAAAAATCTTTCTGTGAACATCTATGGTTGCTTCAATCCTAATAGTCCCAAACTGGAAACAACCCAGAAGTCCTTCAATGGATGAATAGTTAAACTGTGGTGCATCGATAGACTACCACTTAGCAATAAAAAGGAGCAAACTACTGATATATGCAACCAACCAGACGACTTTCCAGGAATTATGCTGAGTGAAAGACAATCACAAAAGATTGCAGACCATTTGATTCTATTTATGCAGCATTATTGAAGTGACAAAATTATAGAAATGGAGAACAGAGTAATGGTCACCATGAGGGGTCCTCAAGGTGATGAAAATATTCTGTATTTTGCTGCATCAATGCCTGTAACCTAGCTATGATATTAACTAGAGTTTTGCAAGCTGGGCCTGTTGGTATTATTCTTTACAAATGCATGTGAATCTATAATTATCTCAAAAGAAAAAGTTTAATGAAAAAAATCTCCTCCGGGTAATTTTTTTTAAAACTTTTTTCAGTGTTCCAGAATTCATTGTTTATGTACCACACCCAGTGGTCCATGCAATCCGTACCTTCCTTAATACCCACCACCAGGCTCACCCCCACCCACCTTCCCTCCAGAACCCTCAGTTTGTTTCTCACAGTGCACAGTCCCCCAGGTGATTTTAACAAGGAGCCAAAGTAGAACATAACTGATCTATTACCTCCCTATTTGTAGGCCTTTTCCTGTTCATCTCTTCTCTCTTCTGCTTAGAGTCCATAACCCATTGAATCATTCTTATTAATACCTTGACTTTCCTTGCTTCCCATGCCCTTGTATGTAAGGAGAATTTCTTACAAGCAACATTGGTTTTTGTTTTTCTTTTTAACCAGTTTACAATCTTTGGTCTATTATGAGAGTTTTTGTCTGTTAAACTTAATAAATATTTGAAGTAAAATCTACCATCTTACTTAGTTCCTATATTTTCTTTGTTCTTTTTTGTCTTATCTTTTTGCAATAATTAATCACTTTTATAATTCCTTTTTCCCTCCATTAACTTATTGTGAATTCTTTTCATGTTTATACAAGAGATTACAATGTACATGCCTAGTAGAAACTCATATAATTCATAGTCTTATTGCTTCTCTCAATTAAAGGATCTTAGAACTCTTTGACTCCATGTGATGGTTAATTTTCTGTATCCTGGCCTCCTGTGGCCCTTCTGTTTCTTTGGATAACCTTGACTAATACTCTACTATCATCTCAACTTTTGTATTATGGATCTCATGTTTTCATTTTGCATATATTTAAATCCCCAAGGCATTATTTTCATTGTCCTACACAGTAAATGTTCATTTATAATTTTCTATCAGTGCAGTTCTCCTAAGGACAAATTATTTTAGATTTTGCTCATCGGAAATGTCTTCTCTATTTTTCCTTCATTTTTAAAGAGCATTTATACTGCATATGTAATTCCACATGGGCAGTGTTTCCTTCTCAGCACCTGTAGATGTTATTTCATTGTCTTCTGACCTGAATTGTTTGTGTTGAAAAGTCCCAGCTCCTTTGAAGTTTACATATCAATTCTTTCTGACACCTTTTAAGACTTTTCTCGGTCTTTGGACTTCAGACTTACTGTTTGAACTAGGTGTGGATTTCTTCTGCTCACACCTTGTTGAGTCTTTGTTGCACTCATCATATCTGTGATTTAAGTCTTCATCAACTTTGGGAACATCTCAGCTAATAAAACATCACATATTGCTTCTGCCCTACTCTCTCTCTCTCCTTTCCATCTGGTTATACAATTACATCTTTAGGTTTTCTCCATGTCCCATATGTCTCTTATACGCCCTCTATCCCCCCTATATTTTGTTTCTTTTTTAATTGAAGTATAATTAACATACCATATTATACTAGTTTCAGGTGTACAACATGGTGATTCAACAACTCCATTCATTACTTGGTGCTCACCATGGTAAATGTGACCACCATCTGTCACCTTACAGTGTTCTTTCCATATTATCGACTGTATTTCCTGTGCTCTGCTTTCCATCTTTGTGACTGATTTATTTTACACTTGGTAATTTGTCCCTCTTCATCTCCTTTATCTACTTTGCCATCCTTTTGCTTCTCTCAAGGTTTCAGTCAGTTACTGAAAATAGCTTTCATCTCTCTTGGTCTCTTTTCAGATGTGTCTAGACTGCTTTTAAACCCGCTACTGACTTTCTACTTCTAGTCATAATATTTTTATCTTTTTCAAAGATTTATTTAGTTATTTGAGAAAGAGAGGGAGAGCACAACCAGGAAGAAAGAGGGACAGTGAGAGAGAGAATCTCTAAGCCTGGAGCCCCTCAGGGGCTTGACCTCAAGGCCCTGAGATCACAACCTGAGCTGAAACCAAGAGTCTGATGCTTGACCGGCTGTGCCACCCAGGTAACCCCAGTCACAGTGTTATTCAATCCTGAACTCTTTTATAGGTTCCATTTCTCTGGAGAAATTTTCCATTTTTTCCATCTTTTCTTTGAATGTATCAATCATGATCACATAGTGATCAATATCTGATCATTCTAATATCCAGGTTATCTGTGGGCTTATATCTGTTGTCTTTCTTCTTCCTGTCTTGACATGCTTGGAATTTTTTTTTTTTTTTTTTGAGTGCTGGGCATTATGTACAAAAAACTGTAGAGCCTATGGATGATAGTGTCTCACCTCAGGAAGGCTAACAGGCAGGTAGGGTGAGAGAAGATCACCTTAATTCCATCAAGGATTGAGAGGGTTCAAAGCTGTTTGCAGTTTTTTTTAGGGCTGATCTGTTCCCATATTGCCCATTCTTCTAGGGCATATCTTCAACCTAGGGATGCCCTGAAAATTCAGTGTCTTTGCGTTTGGGAGGAGATTTCTGGCTCCCTGCCCACTCCCTACCCTCCCCAAAATCCCCAGACCCCTTAGTGTGACCCTTCACTTGGACCTGTCCCTCTAATCATTTTGTTTTCTGTATTTTTCCGCCCTTGTCAGAGGTTTTTTTTGTCCCAGTGCCTCCTTCATGAGAAGCTCTCTCTTGGGTAGTTAGATTAGCTCAATTTGAAAAGCTAATGTTTCAATGGCTGAATGTGTTTCACTTTCAGTAGATCTCTAGATCTACTAAAGATCTCTAGTAGATCTTTACTCTAGTAGATCTTTACTCTACTAGAGATCTTTGGTCTTCTAACAAAAAAGAGCTATGGCTCTGCCTCTACTTTGCTGTGGGATGCTGGGCAGATCACTATACTCTGGGACTGAGAAAAGGGCTAAGTTTCCTCCAGCTCAGGCATTTTATAGCTTCCTGATTTTACATACACAACTTTGGAACACACCAAAAAACTAGTTTTGTTGCGATGAATAAGATTAGAAAGAGCATTAAAAAGTATCAGCAGGGGCTCCTGTGTGGCTCAGTCAGTTAACATCCGACTCTTGGTTTTGGCTCAGGTCATGATCTCATGGATTGTGAGACTGAGTCCCATAATGGGCTCCATGTTAAGTGGGGAGTCTGCTTGAATATTCTCTCTCTCTCTCCTTCTCCCCTTCCCTCCAACATATGCTCACTCGCTTGCTCTAAAACAAACAAACAAATAAATAAATAAATATTTTCTAAAAAGTTAGCATCAGCCAACAGATTCATGTTTCCCCAAAAGACTTTTAAGATTCTATAAATATTTGTTAACTGATAAAGTTATGAACATAATTGAATATAGAGAATGAGAGGATCTTGGTATAACTGTACCTTCTCTAGACGATTAGGTTCTGAAGTCCAAGGCAAAAGGTGGCATGTAGGTTGGTCCCTTGTAAAATATATCCCTGAAAACTCTTAAGCAGCCTGCAAAGTAGAGTAAGCATACTCATACTTCAAGCCACATTCCAATTCTCCATAGGTACAAAAAGGTCAATTTTTCCTCCAACGTTAGAACTATTTCTTTGGTTAGCCACTGAAATACTTCAGTATTATTTAAATTATTGTATCTAAATACAAACCATCTAAGGGGGTTGTATTTAGAGGTTGTATCATATTTTAAAATGTATACTTATACAATAAAATCACATGATATTAAAAAAAAGCAAATACAAAGTAAGATCTACTAATGAAGAGTAGATTACATCTCCCATTTTATATTGTTGGAATAATTTGTTCCTAGACGGTCAGTACCATGACAATCACCAGTAGCATTCTCCCACTCCACATGTGTGCAATCAAGTTCTCATGAGTTAAATGTGCATATGAGACGATTTTACTGTAACAGATGATAAGAGGACAGGAAAAGACTCTGAGATTAAGATGAAAGCTACAGGGGCACCTGGATGGCTCAGTGGGTTAAAACCTCTGCCTTCAGCTCAGGTCATGATCCCAGGGTCCTGGGATCAAGCCCCATGTTGGGCTCTCTGCTCTGCGGGGGGCCTGCTTCTCTTCCTCTCTCTCTGCCTGCCTCTCTGCCTACTTGTGATCTCTCTGTCAAATAAATAAAATAAAATAAAATAAAATAAGATGAAAGCTACAGATTATGGACTACAAATTAAGCTAGCCAGAGCACAGAAATTACTAGCTTTGCCCTTGTTTGCTCAAGAGATGGGTGGAAAGCTTAGAGTTTCAAATAATTATCCTATGAAAAGATGAAAGAGAAGTAGCATATTTTGTGCATCTATTAGCATGACATATCTTGAATATACAATCACACTATATTCTTTTAACAATTCAAGGGTTTTTACTAATGAAGAAATAGAGGAACTAAGAGGGAACCCTGCCCATCAACATGGACCCATTATCTTAATCTAAAGCTACCCAAGCTCCAAAGCCTGCATTTCCCACATGCTGGAAAATGACAAGAGGATTTAAATTTAAGGATCCTGATTATTATGAGCTGCCAACGCACTTCACCCTCCACTTGGGCTTAAGTAAGCAAAATAAATAACTGCAATAATAATGGAAGCATTGCCTGCTGACTGTAAAGATTTGTATACATGTGTATCAAACCATGATACAGGCATCACTTTGATAAAACATCCTTTACTTAAGAAAATCAGAAAGTAACTCACCACCCTTATACTTCAGACAAGGGCAGGTGTAATTAAATTGGGAAAACGCTCTTGATTGATTTTCAAGAGGCTCTGTTGAATGGAGCTGTGATTCTGAACACTGATCAACAGTCTTACAATCAATAGAGCAATGAAGCAAGGACATGAGCCACCAGTAAAAGAGTGTCCTGCAAGGGATAATAAGTGCTTCTCACTGCCGAAATGGAGGAGAATTTAGACGCATTGTTGTTGACAAGTTCATATCTAAAGGTGACTGTGCTGTGTACGAAGTGAATGCATAAATGAAAGTAATTAAGCTCTACTGGATCATCTAGGCTGTCGCTTCACTAGTCTTCCAGGCTGGCATGCTTGGGCATACAGGCTTACGCCTTGCCCAGCTTCATCTAAATTAGACTCCATTGGAGCAAAGGAGATGTGAAAGCAGCAATGAGAATCAGAAGCAGTTACAATTTTTTTTTTATTGATGGGAAATATTAGGACAAATAACAGATTAAGAAATGTATACCCAGTGACTAATTTCTTGTGGGAACGTTTCCATGGATGGACTTCCCACATTCTTACTGTCTTTTAAACGGAGACATCAGCATCTTTCCCAGGAATCTGTTCCTGGGGGATTATGGTTGCTGACTCTATTTTGACATCATCATCTCACAATAAGAAGTGTCTAAAGAAAGGCTTTTGAAAGCCTCATGGGGTAATTACAAACCCACCAGCAGTGTCAAGTGGCCTAGGTTAGTGGTACTCACTCAATGTTGTCAAATTTAACAAATGATTGTTAAACTAGTGAATTCAGAACTCATGACACAGGTAAAGGTATTAAGGAGCAACATGCTCTTCTCATTCCTTCCTTTTTAATTTTTCATTTGTTTATGGTGCTGACCAGAGAGCATTAACTTATGGCACAAATGCACTCAATCATACTATGATTGCATTACATACAAGAAAATTGTGAATGGTAATCTATTTCACCCACCTTCGTATCTCCTACTTTCCCTTTAAAAAGACACATAAACTTACAACTTTTTAAAAGTCCACTGTAATCCTTCTGACTTTAAGTGCATATATCACAGGGGAAAAACAAATGCACACTGGGATGTGGATGGGTTCTGGGGGTCAGGTCAGCTCCCTCTCAGGACAGCGTCACCTCACATAGGATTCAGACTCCTCCCTGAGCACAGCTCTAAGTCATGCTTGGATTCACCAACTAACTCGCGTCTTCTGTACTCACACACCGGACATATTAGGACTGCAGACAATGTGAAACCCAGTGCTTTATGCCTTCTGATACCCACTGAAAGGAGAAGACGGGTCTCCTTGTTCTATCACACTGGGTGGTAAGTGCTGGGAAAGAGCTACACAGGATGCTGCTGATCCTTCCAAAGTAGTGAGAAGGGAGGGAGTGGGCAAAGACTAAAAAGACAACCATGCCTGAGAGATCTTTCTCTTTTGCCTCTGTCTCTGTTTCTTCCAGTTCTACCATTTCTTCTTCCTCCCATCTCTTGCCTTTTCTTCTCCACCTTCATCCACCTCTTCTCTTTTACTTTTTATTTTCTCCTCCCACTGTCTTTCCTCCTCTCCTGCTCAGACCTCAGTTTTAATACCAGCTCCAGGTAGTAACAAAGGCAATGCATAGCAATGTTGCATGTCTTGTTATTCACACAAAATACCATGTTTTGTTATGTCTATGGACTTTAGGCCAAGCATACCACATGTTCTGAAAATGTTAACAATATGGTCACTATGTGGGACTTACCAACTAAACATCAATCTGATTGATCCCAAGTTTGAGGTTTAGTAAGAAATGAAATATGACAAGGGGAAAAGAAGTTCACTTAAATCTATTCACTGCTGAGGAATATAAAAATCTTTTAGTAGAAAAATCTTATACAGGGTATTAGTGAGATTTTAGAAGAGGAAAGAGCAAAATAGGCTTTTGTGGGTTTAAAGATTCCAGTAAGCATCAAGATTGTTGGTTGGGTCAACATAAACCAAATGTTTTTTACCATGACTTTTGTCAGTGTTCATGCTATTGGCATGATGGTGGGGGAATTTATTGTGCAAAGACAGCCTTCACATCACCAAAATTAAAAACATGTGTGCTTTAAAGGATACCCTAGAAAGTGAAAAAAACAACCCAGAATGGAAGAAAGATTTTCTAAGTCATATCTGACAAGGGGTATGTATCTTGAGTACATAAAGATACCTTAAATTCAAGAATTAAGACAAATAAGCCAATTAAAAAATGAGCAATGCAGGGGCTCGTTGGTGGCTCAGTCCACTAAGCATCTACCTTCGGCTCAGGTCATGATCCCAAGGTCCAGGGATAAAATCCTGTGTCAGGCTCCCTGCTCAGCAGGGAGTCTTCTTCTTCCTCTTCTGCTCCCCCTGGTTGTGTTCTCTGTCTGTCAGATAAAAAAAATCTTTTGTAAAAATTTCTAAAAAATGAAAATGAGCAATTGGCCTAAATAAACCTTCCTCCAAAGAATACATACAAATGGCTAAAAAGAAAAGATGCCCTCATTAGTCATTAGAGAAATGCAAATCAAAACCACAATGAGATACAACTTTATGTCTTCTAGTATGGCTGTAATTAAAAAGACAGATGATAACAAGCATTGACTAGTGTGTAGTGAAATCAGAACCCTCATGCACTGCTAGAAGGCATGTAAAATGGTCGACACACTTTAGAAAACACTTGGGCAGTTCCTCAAAAAATCAAACATAGAGTAACAATATGACCCAGCAATTCTACCCCTAGGTATTTGCTCTAGAGAAACAAAACTATGTGTCCACACAAACACTTGTACACAAATGTTCATAACAGACATAATCTCATGATAGCTAAAAAGTAGAAACTACACAAAAGTCCATTAGCTGAAGAATGCATTAAAAAAAATGCAGTATATACTAGAATGAAATGTTACCCTGCAATAAAAAGAAATGACATTCTGAGACATCCTACAACATGGATGAATTTTGAACACATAATGCTAAGGGAAAGAAGCCAGCACAAAGGACTATATATTGTATGACTCTGTTTATATGAAATATACATCAAAAGCAAATCTGTAGAGACAGAAAGTAGATTTGTGGTTTCCTAGAGCTGGGAGTGAGATGGGAATTGAACAATAATGAGTATGGAGATTCTTTCTGTGCTGACAAAAATGTTCTAAAATTGACTGTGGTAACGGTCACACAGTTCTGTGAATTTGTATATTACACATAAAAATATGTTTTACTTAAATTCAATTGGCCAACATATACTATATCATTAGTTTCAGGTGTAGTGCTCAATGATTCACCATTGCATGTAATATCACATAACATGCCCTCCTTAATGCCCATCACCCAGTCACCCCATCCCCCCACTCACCTCCCCTTTCACAACCCTCAGTTTGTTTTCCAGAGTCAAGAGTCTCTCATGCTTTGTCTCCCTCTTTGATTTCTTCCCATTCAGTTTTGCCTCCCTTCCTCTATGATCCTCTGTGCTATTTCTTATATTCCACAGATGAGTGCAACCGTATGATAATTGTCTTTCTCTGGCAGACTTATTTCACTTAGTATAATCCCCTCCAGTTCCATCCACATTGACATAAATTGTAGGTATCCATCCTTTCTGATGGCTGAGTAATATTCCATTGTATATATGAACCACATCTTTATCTACTCATCTGCTGAAGGACATCTCAGCTCCTTCCACAGTTTGACTATTATGGACATTGCTGTAATGAACATTGGGGTGCACATACCCCTTCCTTTCACTACATCTGTATCTTTGCAGTAAATAACCAGTAGTGCAATTGCTGGGTCATAGGGTAGCTCTATTTTTAACTTCTTGAGTAACCTCCATATTGTTTTCCAGAGTGGCTGTACTAGCTTGCATTCCCACCAACAGTGTAAGAGGGTTCCCCTTTCTCCACATCCTCACCAATATTTGTTGTTTCCTGTCTTGTTAATTTTAGCTGTTCTAACTGTAGGTTGCCTTTCAGTTTTATTGCTGTTTTCTTTGCTGTGCAGAAGCTTTTTATCTTGATGAAGTCCCAGTAGTTCATTTTTGCTTTTGTTTCCCTTGCCTTTAGAGACGTGTCTTGCAAGAGGTTCTATGACCAAGATCGAAGAGGTTACTGATCTGTCTTCCCCTCTAGGATTTTGATGGGTTCCTGTCTCACATTTAGATCTTTCATCCACTTTGAGTTTATCTTTGTGTGTGATATAAAAGAATGGTCCAGTTTCATGCTTCTGTATGTGGCTGTCCAACTTTCCTAGGACCATTTTTTGAAGAAACTGTCTTTTTTCCATTGGACATTCCTACCTGCTTTGTTGAAGATTAATTGACCATAGAGTTGAGGGTCCATTTCTGGACTCTCTATTCTGTTCCCTCAGTCTATATGTCTGTTTTTATGCCAGTACCATGCTGTCCTGATTATCACAGCTTTGTAATATAACTTAAGTCGGGCTTTGTGACGCCCCTAGCTTTGGTTTTCTTTTTCTTTTTTTTTTCTTTTTCTTTTTTTTTTTCTTTTTCTTTTTTTTTTTTTTTTCTTTTTTTTTTTTTTTTTTGGTTTTCTTTTTCAACATTCCCCTGGCGATTTGGGGTCTTTCCCGCTTACATACAAATTTTAAGATTATTTGCTCCAGCTCCGTGAAAATTGTCAGTGGTCTTTTGATAGGGATTGCATTGAATGTGTAGATTGCTCTGGGTGGCATAAACATTTTTAACAATGTTTATACTTCCGATCCATGAGCATGGAATGTTTTTCCATCTCTTTGTCTCTTCCTCAATTTCTTTCATCAGTGTTCTGTAGTTTCTTGAGTACAGATCTTTTTACCTCTTTGGTTAGGTTTATTCCTAAGTATCTTATGGTTTTGGGTGCAATTGTAAATGGGATTCATTCCTTAATTTCTCTTTCTTCAGTCACATTGTTAGTACATAGAAATGCAACTGATTTCTGTGCATTGATTTTTGTATCTTGCCATGTTGCTGAATTTGTATACCTTAAATGGGTAAATTGTATGGTTTGTGGATTCTATTACAATAAAACTTAAAAAAGAAAAAGATTTCTTGGGGCATTACTGATCTGCCTTCTCAACCACCCACCCCAGCTCTAAGAGCTTGTAGCACATCTTCTGTCATTGTGACAAACTGCAAAGCCCAGAGAAATATCTAAATTCCCTCCTCATGAGAAGAAAGAAACATACTGCTTCTCCCACACCATTGAGAACCACTGGAAAAGAATGATGCAGAAGGATGTGCATAAAGAAGCATGTTGAAGATTTCCAGTGCTCTTGCCCACAGGTACTCATGCAGCCTAATTCTCAAGCAACCTAAGTCTTCTCTGCTGTCTTTTCTCTAATCTATAAGAGTTGAAAATCAGGAAAATAAAAGAAACTTCTTGGGATGCCTGGGTGGTTCATTTGGTTAAGTGTGATTTCAGCTCAGGTCATGAACACAGGGTCTTGGAATTGAGCCCCATATTGGGCTCTTCACTCGGAGGGGAGTCTGCTGGAAATTCTCTCTCCCCCTTGTTCTCTCTAAAATAAGAAAATCTTTAAAAAAAGAAACCTCTCTTTCCAAAGGAACCATAAATCATACTACTAGTTTCTCTCAAAATGCATTGGCATTGTGTCATTGCAAACAATCTCAAACATAATTTTGCTGAAGCTCCTTTCATTGACAAATAGCCAATTATTTTAATCTTTAAAATAGGGTGGTTTCAAACACATAATCTGGATAGGAAATTATCTTTGACAACTTATAAGAATGTCTGTGATATAGCACTTGCACAGTTCTTCAGTAAAGACTAGTCTAAGAGAAGATGGACGGACAACTCTAAGCCTAGAGGCAAGAATAATCACGTATGATCAGAAGGAAGGATTTCAGCTCAATACCATCAGTATTGACGTAATTAAAAGTCATGTTGAGTTTATCTTTGTGTACGGTGTAAGAGAATGGTCGAGTTTCATTCTTGTACTTATAGCTGCCCAGTTTTCCCAGCACCATTTATTGAAGAGACTGTCTTTTTTCCACTGTATATTTTTTCCTGTTTTGTCGAAGATTAATTGACCATAGAGTTGAGGGTCCATATCTGGGCTCTCTACTCTGTTCTACTGGTCTATGTGTCTGTGTTTATGCCAGTACCATGCTGTCCTGGTGATCACAGCTTTGTAATAAAGCTTGAAATCAGGTAACGTGATGCCCCCAGCTTTATTTTTGTTTTTCAACATTTCCTTAGCGATTTGGGGTCTCTTCTGATTCCATACAGATTTTTGGATTATTTGCTCCAGCTCTTTGAAGAATACCAGTGGAATTTTGATCGGAATGGCATTAAAAGTATAGATTGCTCTAGGAGCATAACAAATATCATGGAGGACAAGGGGTGTTAGAGAGGAGAAGGGAGTTGGGGTAAATTGGAAGGGGAGGTGAATCATGAGAGACTATAGACTCTGAAAAACAATCTGAGGGGTTTGAAGTGACAGGGGGGGTGGGAGGTTGAGGTACCAGGTGGTGGGTATAATAGAGGGCACGGATTGCATGGAGCACTGGGTGTGGTGAAAAAATAATGAATACTGTTTTTTCTGAAAATAAATAAATTAATTTAAATTAAAAAAAAAACCTGAAAAAAAAGTCATGTTGAAGGCCTTAGAGAGAAGTAAAATTTTCACTATTTTCAGATGACACAATATTATATATAGAAAACAGAAAAGACTCCACTAAAAAATGACTATAACTGATAAATGAATTCAATAAAATCTCAGGATACAAAATCAATGTGCAGAAATCTGTTGCATTTTTATATACTAATGATGAAGCAGCAAAAAGAAATTAAGAAATCAATTCCATTTACAATTGCACCCAAAATAATAAGATTTCTAAGAATAACCTAACTAAGAGTTTTCTGAAAACTGAAAAACACTGGTGAAATAAATTAAAGACAACACAGAAAATTGGAAAGATGTTCCATGCTCATGGGTAAAAAGAACAAATATTATTAGAATGTCTATACTTTCCAAAATGATCTACACTTTTAATGCAATCCTTATCAAAATTCCAACAGCATTTTTTACAGAACTAGAACAAACTATCCTAAAATTTGTATGGAACCAAAAAAGACCTCAAGTAGCCAAAGCAATCTTGTAAAACAAAAACAAAACTGGAAGTATCACAATTCCAGACTTCAAGTTATATGACAAAGCCATAATAATCTAAACAGTATGGCACTGGAACAAAAACAGACATATAATTCAATGGAACAAAAAAGAAAACCCAGAAATAAACCCACATTTAATGGTTAATTAATCTTTGACAAAGCAGAAAAGAATTCCAATGGGGAAAAGACAGTCTTTTCAAAAAACGGTGTTGAGAAAACTGGTCAGCTACATGCACAAAAAAAAAAAAAAAAGAAAAGAAAAAGAAAATGAAACTGGGCCACTTTCTTACACCATACACAAAAATAAACTCAAAACAGATTAAGGTTTGCATGGAGCACTGGGTGTGGTGCAAAAATAATGAATACTGTTATGCTGAAAATAAATAAAAAATAAATTTAAAAAAAATAAACTATTGGGACTACAACAACAACAACAACAACAAAAACCGGATTAAGGTCTAGGGCCCCTGGGTGGCTCAATGGGTTAAAGCCTCTGCCTTCGGCTCAGGTCATGATCCCAGGGTTGTGGTATCGAGCCCCGCATCAGGCTCTCTGCTCAGCAAAGAGTCTGCTTCTCCCTCTGTCCCTCACCCCGCTCATGCTCTTTCTCATGTGAGTGCTCTCTCTCTCAAATAAATAAAATCTTAAAAAAAAAAAAGACACATGAAAAGATGCTCGATATCACTCATCACCAGAGAATTACAAGTCAAAACTACAGTGAGCTGTCACCTCACACCTCAGAATGGCTAAAATCAACAACATAAGAAACAAATGTTGGCGAGGATGCAGAGAAAGAGGAACCCTCATACACTGTTGATGGGAATGCAAACTTGCAGCCACTGTGGAAAAATATATAGAGGGTCCTCAAAAAGTTAAAAAATAGAGCTACCATATAATCTAGTAATCACAGTACTGTCCATTTATCCAAAAAATACAGAAACACTAATTCAAAGGGATATGTGCACCCCTTATGTTTATAAGTGTTTATAAGTGTCCATCAACTGATGAATGTATAGAGAACATATGTGTGTGTGTGTGTGTATATGTGTGTGTGTGTGTAGACACATATTATTCATCCATAAAAAAGAATGATATTTTACCATTCACATGACATGGTTTGAGTTACAGAGAATAATGCTAAGTGAAATAGGTCAGCCAGAGAAAGACAAATATCATATGATTTCACTTATATGTGGAACTGAAGAGACAAATGACCAAAGTGGGGGTGGGGTTGGGGGAGGGAGAGAGAAAGGCAAACCAAGAAACAGACTCTTAACTCTAGAGTACAAAGTTATGGTTACCAGAGGGGAGGTGGGTGGAGAGGACTGGTGAAATAGGTAATGGGACTAAGGAGTGCACTTGTGATGAGCACTGGGTATTGTAGGGAAATGCTGAATCACTATATTGTACACCTGAAATGAATATAACACAGTATGTTAACTATACTGGATTAACATTTTCTTTAAAAAGGCATGTTGAATAAAAAAGAAGTTAAACCAATGAATTATTTGATGAGATAGTAAGAACCAGAAGCTACTTGAGTATAAAACTATTAATTTATTAGCTTCTTGGAATGACAGTTAATTCTTTTGTTAAGCTTTGGAGTCGTATTTTTTCATCACCAAACAAAACAAAACAAATACCAAAAAAAATCACTTTATATCATAGATAGATAGCCCCATTCCATCCAACAAAGAATGTGCAGCTAGTGTGGTGGTAGATTTGTGACAAGCTTCTTTCTTCTTGTTGCTTTTAAAATCTTCTCCTTGTTTTTATTTAGAAAGTTTTAGTGTTATGCACCTTGGAGAAGATTTCATTGAGAAAATATGTTTGAGGACTATGAGCTTTATGAACTTGACTATCCAAATCTCTCCCCAGTCTTGGGAAGTTCACGGCCATTATTTCTTTAAATAAGCTTCTGCTCTCTTCCCCCTCCCTCTTCTGGGATACCAATAATTTTGTCTGTTTCTTCTGACAGAATCGCATAGCTCACATAGGCTTTCTTTACTCTTTTCCATTCTTTACTCCTTGCTCTCTTCTGCATGGATAATCTTAAAGATCCTCTCTTCCACTTTCCTACCAGAAGGTCAATGGCTCGTTCTCCATCCCAAATCACAAAAGGTCTGAACATCACATGAGATGTCAGTTGCATGTGTGAGCAGAACAATACTCATCATCCATGGTGTGGTGTGGGGAAGGCAGAGAAATAATCTTGGGCAGATATTCAAACAGAGTACATGTACAAGGGCGAGGCAGAGTAAGAGATTCTGAAAATGAAGCCAAAGCAACAGTGACTTGGGAAGATAGATAAAAAACAAGAGATTGGGGTGGTAGTGGCTAAGGGTCAGACCCTGAAGTTAGATTGCTTGGTTTTGATCCTAGCTCTGTTTCTTGCTCACTTTGTGATCTTAACCTCTCTGTGCCCCTTTTTTCCTCTCTGTAAAAGGAGGATGAGAGATAGTATCTACCTCAAAGACTTAAGTGAGTTAGCCATGTAAAGCACTTAGAAGAGTTTGTGGTTCACAGAAAGCCCTCCACATACTACTATTATTCTACCCTGGTAAATCTGCTACCAGTAGCTCTTCACATTTGCTCCAATATTTTGTCTACTTAGATGCTAGTGTCAGAGCTTACAGGGGTGATTGCTTTTCCTTCCTCATAGGAAAACAGGAACCAGGACTGAAGTTGTTGGAGGAAAGCATGAAAGTAATTGTTTGTGCTTATTTGTTCTCTTGAGGACCATGCCTGATTGTAAATGGGAGATGGTCTTGTGAATACTCAATCCAGAAGAGATTATAGTAATATAAGTCAATTCGCTCATTTATAGATGAGGACAGTATACTCAGGGAGGTTGTATGAGCTGCCCAAAGACACAGCCATTAGGGCTAAAATGGGAGTAGAACCTAACTACTACTGTAATACTTTCTCTAATACATCATGATCTAGGGTGAGATCCAGATGATTCAACCTTGAAAACAGAGGCACTGTTGCTGTGGCACAAAGCGCGGGGACAGAATGTACAATCTGAGAGAAGAGCATGGGTAAGTCACACACACACACACATACCACACACACACACACACACACACACACACACACACACACACACACAGCCTTGTTCCCCATTCATCAGTTCAAAACCTCCAGGAATGACCTGTCACTTGGGAACCTGAAAAACAGGAGGATTCCATAGTCCACTTCTGCTGGAGACATGATTTTGGGAACACAGGTGCCTCTCTGTACTCAGGGTAAGCCCAGTGAACCCCATCACCCACACTTTCAGGAAAGCTTCAGCAGCTCCAAGAATAGAACTAATGCAATTAAGAAAGGGAAACTATGAAGTAAGCAGGAGACTTAAAGTCAAAACAGCCCCGCCCTTAGGGAGCCCCTGAGAGCTCCAGAAGTCCTTCTATTTGCTGTTTCCAGTGAGGAATCCACCCTCCTACGTTCCATCAGTCGCCTTGGCTACCACTACATAGCAGGGCAAAGATGACCGCTTTTTTCCAGCCCTCTGAAGGTACATTATGCTTCCCTTTGGGGGCTATCAAGTGACAGAAAAATCTGAAAATACTTCTTTGCAAACTGCACTCTGCAAGTGAAACTCTACAGAAAAGCACGTCAGTAGGCGCCTAGGGATGTTGTGTTTCGGAAATTTCTTAATGCCTCTGGATTTGGAGTGAGTAGATTTCATGAAAACTTGATAGATTGTCAAACCAAGATAGGGGGTCAGATCTAAATTCAGAAATTGCCATCTGATTTTTAAAAACACTTGCATAGCAACAAGGGTTTCCCTTCTGGTAAAACAATTAGAGACAGGGATTAAATGTTTCAATCCAATTTTACATATCAAATTCAGCTCCGAGTCTGCTCATCAGAAGGAACAATCTTCAGCCTGCAAATGTATTTCATTTCAGGTCTTTTGGTTCAGAAGCCCACAAGGGAAATTAACAAAATCCCTGGTGATGAAAAGAGCAAATGACTAAGCACAGGATAAATTACTACACAGTTGTAGTGGGGTCTGATTTACCCAGTAACCAACATGTGCTTCTGAAAGTAAGACCTTTGTCTCTTGAGTCAAGATCCTGAAAGGTCATGATATACTTTGGTGCCCCCAAATTGACATCTATAGATACAAGTTTACACATTTAGGAAAATTATGAGCAAAGAAATACCCTATTACTAGTTAGAACTTTGAATCAAAACTCTCAGATCTTCTCCCAACTGTGGCAAACCAGATTCATCAAATTTACACAGCCTAGACCAACTGGTTCTCAAACTTTCTGGTCTCAGAGCCTCTTCATAGTCTTCAAATTGATTCATGGCTCCAATTTTTTTGTTTGTTTGTTTATGTGAGTTATATTTACATTACTAGGAATTGAGATTGAGAAAATTTTAAAATATTCATTAATTCATTTAAAAAGAAAAAACTGATTATTACAATTTTATGAAATATGATTATAGCTTCTACAACAAATACAATTAGTGAAAACAGTGGCACTGTTTTACATGTTTACAAATCTGTGTAAGTCTGGCTGGAAGACAGCTGAATTTTCCTATCTGTTTCTGCACTCAATCTGTTGCAATATGTTGTTTTAGTTAAACTATATGAAAAATATTCTCACCTCAAACAGATATTTCATTGGAGACAAAAGGAATATTTTAATAGTCTTTTCAGATAGTTGTGGATATTCTTGTTAACATGACAAAAAATCCAACAAGTGTAGTTTCTCAAAGCAAAGTTAAGATCTGAAATTTTGTCAGTGAATTTGTTTATATGTTTTAAAATCCATTAATGTCTCTCACATTTCCAATTCACTGGCACATGTTTTTGTAACATCAGGCAGTGGTGTTTTGGAAAATACCAGTTCACCCATTAATACACATCTTCCAAAGGTTGGCAAATTCCTATATTATATTGTCAAAACAATCACATTTGTTAATATTACCACTACTCTTATTAGAAATGCCCTTAAATTGGGGGAACTGTCAAGCTAACAGTGGTGGATATTAAGTTTTTCACAACTCTAATTTTCTATTATCTAATATTCTCTTGAGGGCTGAATTTTATCACTGGCAATAAATCTAGTCAGTTGTTTTCCTTGATGTGACCAAGGTGACAGTTACTTGCAAGAAAATGCCTATAAATAACCCAAGTCTGAGCAACCATTGTTGATCTGTCAGCCATGCTTCAAGTAAAAGTGGTGTTCCATGAAATAAAGTGAGGCCTTCAGCTCATTATTAAAAGCTAATTATTCAAAGAAGTGCCTTTCATCAATCCAGTCATCTTCAGTATTCAGCAGAAGGGCTTCATGTGTATTTTGCATTTCATCACATGGGAAATCAAAAAGACATGTATTCCAGAGTCAAGACTTAATAAAATTAACATTTTTACTTTTGCACTAAAAACATTCTCTTTTTTCAAAGATTTACTTATTTATTTGAGACAGTGGGAGGGGGCAGAGGGAGAGAGGGAAACCCAAGCTAACTCCAAGCTGAGTGTGGAGTCCAGCACAGAGCTCTGCCGGGGAACCTGACCTGATCTCAGTCACGACCGGAGCTGAAACCAGGAGTCAAATGTTCAAACAACTGTGCCGCCCAGGCACCCTTCACCAAAGAAATTCTTAAATAAAATTGGCTTTTCTTTTTCCTGAGAATAAAGAATCAGTGACTGTGAATATAATTTGGTGCCACTATCTTGACTGGCATTAAAGCACCAGAATTGACTCTCCACTGTTTTTGTACCATTACATCAAATACACCAACACAACAGAAAAGACAAATAGTGTCTTGGCATTATTAATTTTTATTATATTATAATGAAAATAGCCTTAACTTCACAGATTCCACTGCAAGTATTTCATGGATGGCCAAGGTTCTGTGGACCACACTTTGAAAACCACTGGTCTACACCAAAGGCAGTTCTAAGGGCTTCCCTCTGCCCCTCCTCACCTGTGTCCCACCTTTGTTGTTATGTGCCTAAAATATACAAAGTGAAATGTTTCGTGCCATAAAGAAAAATGTTCCAGACTATTCTATTACCTTGCCATATGAAACGAATTTTTTTTTAAATGTCAGCAATTCAAATGAGCAAAGAAATTCTAAAAGCAAGAAAAAAAGCCATATGGAAGAAAGAACATTTAATCTCTTGGCTCCTCTTATCAAAGAAACCCCACCCTCAAACATGATGTTCCCAAACCCTTACTGTACAGTCAAATCCTTCCTGGGAGTGGATTGAGGGGAAGAGAACGCTTGAGCTACCTGCCCAGAAGCTACAGCATGCAAATTACATCCACTGCATTTCTTCTTAAGGACCAAGGTGCAAGGTCAACCAAGGCTGCTATCCTGTTCAGTGAGTAATCACCAACATTTCAGAAAACTCTGCCCCTATAAAGGATGTTTCCAATCTTTTTTCTTTGTCCTAAGAACTCAAGAACTCTCAACTTTGTCCTGAGTATCTCAAGACAACTTTCGAATGTCTCTTCAACACTTTCCCCAGAAGTTGTTTTAATATATTATTTCCCTAAGTAGTATTTTGGCTTTAAAATTGTAATATGTATTTTTCAAACATACTTAGCAATTAAGAAAATAGTATGAAGAACCTCCCTATATCCTTCACCTAGATCCACAATTATTAAGGTTTTGTCCTATTGGCTTCATCCATCCATCACTTTTTCTTTTTCTTTCTTTTCTTCAATAAAGTATTTTAAAGCAAATTTTAGGCATCATGTCATTTTCCCATACATAATTTGAAAGACATCCATAAAAATATGACTATGTAACTGTGATGCCATTAGCACACCTAATTATTAATAATCATCTTTCTGTTTCATGTAATACAAGTCCATAAAAAATTTTTCCCAATTATCTCAAAAGCATTGTTTCTACATTTGAATGGTTCAAATCAGAATCCAAATAAGGTCCACTCATTACCTTTGGTTGGTATGTCTTCTTTTTTTTTTTTAGTTTTATGTTAGTCACCATACAGTATGTCATTAGTTTTTGATGTAGTGTTCCAAGATTCACTGTTTACGTATAATACCCACTGCTCCATGCAATACCTGCTCTCCTTAATACCCATCGCCAGTCCAACCCATCCCCCCGCCCCTTCTCCTTTAAAACTGTCAGTTTTCACAGTCTCTCACAGTTTATCTCCCACTCTGATTTCACCCCACCTTCATTTTTCCCTTCCCTATAACCCTGCAATTGCATTATTGGGTATTTACCACAAAGATACAGATATAGTGAAAAGCAGGGCCGTATGCACCTCAATGTTCATAGCAGCAATGTCCAAAATAGCCAAAGTGTCAAAGGAGCTGAGATGCCCATCAACAGACAAATGGATAAAGAAGATGTGGTCCATATATACAATGGAATATTACTCAACCATCAGTAATGATGAATACCCAACTTTTGCATTAACATGGGTGGAACTGGAGGAGATTATGTTGAGTGAAATAAGTCAAACAGAGAAAGTCAATTAGCATATGGTTTCACTTACTTGTGGAACATAAAGGAATAGCATGGAGGCCTTTGGAGAAGGAATAGTTGTTATGTTTTAAACCATTTTCAATCTAGAGTTTTTCTTCCTTCTTCTTCTCCATGCCAAGCATGGACATGTTGCAAAGACCAAGTCAGCCATTTAGAAAATGTCCTACATTCCAAATTTGCCACCTTGGGGTCTTAATTTGTTCCTCTGTACTTATGTTCCCTGTAAATGGGAATTAACTCTCTGAGTTTGATTAGATTTATTTTCAACTTTATTTTATTTTTTGCAGGAAAATTTATTGGTTGTGCTGTGAGATGGTGTTTGGACTTCCCATAGTTAATGATGAGTGATTAATGAATGGATTCAGCAGGCAGGATCTGAACCTACCCCACTCTCCATTAGAAAGCTCCCCCACAAACTTTCACCTAGTGCTTTATCTAATGGTGATCGGTAACAATTGCAAAATGATAATTTTAGGATTTTATTATTTCTTCTGTCACATTTTTAGCTGGTATTTCTCTATGATAAAGAGTTCTTTTTCCCATCATCCAAAGCTTTCTGATAACCCTGATATATAGCTCATAAGAAAAGACAGCCTAAATGTCTCATTCTCTCCTTCTAATTTTCAGTGTTTTGAGTGAATTGTTTTTGCTCCAGTTACTTCCAGTGGTGTTCACTGAATTGTCCTTCTGGGTTTTTTGTTTTTGTTTTTGTTTAGATTTTATTTATTTATTTGACACACACAGAGAGAGAGTGAGACAGGGAACATAAGCAGGGGGAGTGGGAGAGGGAGAAGCAGGCCTCCTGCTGAGCAGGGAGCCCGATGTGGGCTGGATCCCAGGACCCTGGGATCATGACCCCAGCCAAAGGCAGATGCCCCGTTCTTCTGTTTTTTAAGTGTCACTTGGAAACTCTGGGTTTTGGGGGGTGCCTGGTGGCTCAGTGGGTTAAAGCCTCTGCCTTCGGCTCAGGTCATGATCCCAGAGTCCTGGGATCTAGCCCCGCATCGGGATCTCTGTTCAGCGGGGAGCCTGCTTCCCCCTCTCTCTCTGCGCCTGTCTCTCTGCCTACTTGTGATCGCTGTCAAATAAATAAAGAAAAGTAAAAATAAATTAAAAAAAAAAAAACTCTGGGCTTTTTATAGTCAATGTTTTCAACCAATTACATTCATTATCTTTTCAAATATTCAAATGGTTCCATCTTTGGCTAATGGGAACCCCTTCTGGAAGCCCTATGTCTTTTGAACATGCATCATTTTTAGTCCTCTGTGACTTCCTTATTTTCTAGCATAATGCAGTGTTCCAGGGTTGTAGAATACCTTTCCTTCCCCATACCTGGATACAATGATTCCTCTGGGACCACTGATTTTTCCAGTAGGGATGGTGTTATGGGGTCAAAATCTCAGTCATTGCACTGTCATTTCTCTTAAAACTTTACAGTGAGAAAATCTATAAAAGGTATAATTGAATGTAAAAGATGTAATAAAAATTAAAATTTAAAAATTGAAATTAAAAAAATTTGAATGTTCATACTAATATTTGCTATTCAGATATAGATTTTTTCACATACCCTTTTTTATAACTGTACCTCCTTTATCTTACACTGAATGTTACTGTCAAACATTCTAAACATAATTACCTATTTTCATTCTCTTTCAATATGCATAAGAGATTTAAAATAATTCCAATATTACCACTAACAAACACGGAATGGAATTCAATATATTATAGCTCCTTTATGTCTCCTTACTATACATACTCTAAGAACATAGAGTGACAATACTGACCTTTAAAATTACATAAAATCTTTCTTTTTCTGTGTTTTTCTTTTAATTATGTGTTTAGGTTGATTTTAGCTTCATTTCCTTTCCATGGGTGACCGTTTAAATCAGTGTTCTCTATGAGCTCCTGGACTGCAGTTGAGCTCAATCAATGTCCACAGCCAGGACCAAGATCTGTAGGTCTATTGCCTGACACATGGATGGGCAAGGGGGCAGAACTAAAGCCAAACAGGACTGTAGCTGAGTCCTCAGGGATATCGTGCTGTTTTCAGGTCCAGAGCTAGGACCTGGGTCAGCAAATCCACCCCCTTGGTGCAGGCATGTGTTTTCAAAATGGCTCTCCTCATTCTTAGTCCAAGGCTTTGCATCTCCTACCTGGATCCCACAGCTCCCAGAAAAGCACTTTTGTCCATGGATGGATGTTAGATTGATGTTATTGAGAGGGAGATATGAGCAAGGGATGTCTTATTCTGCCATCCTGCTGTTGTCACTCCTGGATGTGCCATTTCTCTTTTATTGATCTAGTCTTCTCTGCTTTTGGTATTAAATATTGTTTCACTGCGCAACTGTGTGCATTGGTTATTTTACAGCTTTTCCCTATGTATCTTTGCAATAGACTCTCAGAAGTGGAATTGCAGAGCAAAAATATCAATGTCTGTTACCTTGCTAGGTGCTCCTCCTTAGGAACTGTACCATTTTGCATTCCCATCAGCAATTAATAGACTGCCCATTTCCCTGTAGCCTACTGACAAATTATGTTGTGAAACTTTGGAATCTTTAGATCTTAATAATAAGTAGCTTCTCATTGTAGTTTTAGTTCTTGCTTTGTATAGCAGTAAAGTTGAATATATTTTTTCATATGTTAAAACACCATTTTCATTTATTCTTCTATAAATTGTCTGGATATATCTTTTGCTGATTTTGCAGAAGCTCTTTTAAAATATTCTAACTACTATTTTGGTTCCATTAGCCCCCAAACTGCACTCTACCCTGGACTAAGAAATCCATCTACAAGCTTTTCCATTCTCAAGGTTTGTCACTATGTTGCCCAACAAAGAACAAAAGAGAAGCTTGTAAAAACTACACCATTGAAGTCACAATGTCACCTACATGTAAATGAACTTCTTACCTTTGAAGGGATGGGGTGCTCAACAATACCATTTTACTCAACTCTGAAAATTACCAAGACATTTCAAAAATTTAAAATAGGCAGGTAAACTATTAAAAATAAAATCCAACTATAAATTTAAGTAAATTTATAGTTTACATGTGGAACATATGGTGTGAAAAGTGTAAAAGTTAAGAGTCTGGCAAAGGTCAGATTGTGCAAGAAAAGCTAAAAGAAAACAAAGATTGCATTATTCATATCAGAGCTGAATATGATGTAAACAGCACTGAATGAACCAAGAATGCCACTTGAAATTGGTAAAAGGGTATAAATCACAGTGAACACATGCCATGAGTGTTGTGTGCTGAACATGTCACCTCCCACTATTCTCTCCCTAGCTCCCTCTGCTCCAAGCACACTGGAGGACTTCTTTCGAACACACCAGGCA
The DNA here is from genome assembly GCF_022355385.1 of Mustela nigripes. NCBI lineage: Eukaryota > Metazoa > Chordata > Mammalia > Carnivora > Mustelidae > Mustela > Mustela nigripes. Next base: position 121,812,231 of record NC_081557.1, on the reverse strand, counting down.
TGCTCCTGCCTCAGGGCCTTTGCACTTCCTATTCCTTCTTCATGGAATGCTTTTTCCTCAGATAGCTACAATGTGGGTTTCTTCACCTCCTTCAGATCTTTGCTCAGCTATCACTAGATATAGTGAGGCCTTCACTGGACACCATATTCAAAATTGCAACCTTCCCCCAGACTACAGCTTGTCTTTCTTCCCTACTTTGATTTTCTTTATAATCCATATCCCTACCTAGCATGCTATTTGTTTTACTTATTTATCTTGCTTATTGTATGTCTCCTTCTACTAAAATACAAGGCCCAAGACAGCAGGGATTCGTATCTATGTTGTTATTAGCAGAGTTCTTCACTTGCTAGATACTCAGTAAAGAATGGATGAAGGGATGAATGAATGACTTAGTAGATTACATTACATTAGACATTCAAACAGAAATTTGTAAAAAACAGTAGTATGGGGCAATTTAACATAACAAAAAAACAGAAACTGAAAATGATCACAGAGACTAAGTAATAAAATTGATAAGGCTGATTTAATCACTATACAGATATTCCTTGACTTACAATGGGGTTAAATCCTGATAAACCCATTTGTAACCTGAAAATACTAAAAGTCAAAATGCTTTTAATACATCTAACCTACCAAGCATCACAGTTTAGCCTAGCCTACTTTAAACATGCCCAGAACAGGGACACCCGGTTAGCTCAGGTCATGATCCCAAGGTCCTAGGATCAAGCCCAGCATCGGGCACCCTGCTCAGCGGGAAGCCTGTTTTTCCCTCTCCCTCTGCTTGTGTTCCCTCTTTCGCTGTGTGTCTCTCTGTCAAATAAAAAAATAAAATCTTAAAAAAAAAAAAAAAAGAACAACATGTTCAGAACACTTCCAGTAGCTTACAAGTTGCGCAAAATTATCTAACAAAAAGTCTAGTTTATAATAAGGTATTGAATATTGCATATAATTTATTGAGTACCATACTGGAAGTGAAAAAGAAGATCTCTGCATGGGTACAGAATGTGCTAAGTGCACAGTTGTTTACCCTCATAGTAGCGTGGCTGACTGGAAGCTGTAGCCTAGTATCAGGACAGAATATCACACCACATACCATTGGCCCAGGAAAAGATCAAAATTCAGACTTTGAAGTACAGTTTGTACTGAATGTGAATCACTTTTGCACCATTATAAAGTCAAAGAAATCATAAACCAAAGCACCGTAAGTCTGGGACAGTCTGTGCTGAGTAGCAAACTTCAGCGAATCGAAACTCTCCTTTGTCTTCAAACAACTGTGAAACATATTAACTGGTCATATATGGAGCCCCAAAATAATTTCAACAAATTTAAAAAAGAAGACTTTTCACAAGATGTAGTTGTAAAAGTATTGTAATAAAAAGGTAGGTTAAAAACCAGTATCTATTATGTATTTCCATTTATATGAAAAGCCCAGAATAGGAAAATTCATTGAGATTGTAGATTAGTGCCTAGGCTGGGAGGAGAGGGAAATGGGGAAACACTAATAATGGGTATTGAGTTTCACTTGAGGTAATAAAAATATTCTATGATTAGTAGTGATGGATACACAAATTTGTGAATATACCAGTTGTTGTAACTGTACACTGTAAAAGGCTACACTTTGTATTACGTGAATTATATCTCAATAAAGCTTTTATTTAAAAAAATATAAATAATTGACTCTCTCAATTACATGGTTTCACTTATTTCTGGAGCATAAGAAATAACATGGAGGACATGAGGAGATAGAAAGGAGAAGGGAGTTGGGGGAAATTGGAGGGGGAGATGAACCATGAGAGACTGGGACTCTGAAAAACAATCTGAGGGTTTTGGAGGGGAGGGGGATGGGAGGTTGGGTGAGCCAGGTTGTGGGTATTATGGAACACTGGGTGTGATACAAAAACAATGAATTCTGGAACACTGAAAAGAAATTAAAAAATAAATAAAAATTTTTAAAAAATAAAAATATAATAAATAAACAAACAAACAAATAAATAAATAAAAATATCCTCTCACAAATAATTACTGGATCAGGGACACTTGGGTGGCTCAGTTGATCAAGGTGTCTGCCTTTGGCTCGGTCGTGATCCCAGAGTCCTGGGATCAAACCCCGAGTAGGGCTCCCTGCTCAGCAGGAAACCTGCTTGTCCCTCTTCTACTCTCCCTGCTTGTGCTCTCTTTCCCTCTCTCCCTCTCCCTCTTTCTCTCTCTGTCAAATAAATAAAAAAAAAATTTTTTTAAATAATTACTGTATCAAAGAATACATCAAAACTATAATTACCAATTATTTACCAAACACAGCAATGAGAACGTGACATATCAAAACTAATGAGTTTCCACCAAAGACATACTGCTACGAAATAGTAATATTTTCATTACTAAACAAAAGAAAATGAAAATAAAATAACTGAAAATTCAATTCAGCAAGTTATAAAATGGAACACAAAACAAATTTCAATAAGGCAAGATTATTTGCATTTCTCTGATGATGAGAAATGATGAACATCTTTTCATGTGTCTGTTGGCCATCTGTATGTCTTCTTTGGAAAAATGTCTATTCCTGTCTTCTGCCCATTTTTAAATTGGATTACTAAAATTAATGAGATATCACCTCACACCTGTCTGAATGGCTAAAATCAACAAGACAAGAAACAAAAGGTGTTGTCGAGGATGTGGAGAAAGAGGAATCCTTGTGCGCTGTTGTTGGGAAGGAAACTGGTGCTGCCATTCTGAAAACAATATGGAAGTTCCTCAAAAAGTTAAAAGTAGGGGCACCTGGATGGCTCAGTGGGTTAAGCTTCTGCCTTGGGCTCAGGTCATGATCCCGGGGTCCTGGGATCAAGCCCCGCATCGGGCTCTCTGCTCAGCAGGGAGCCTGCTTCCCCCTCTCTCTCTGCCTACTAGTGATCTCACTCTGCGTCAAATAAGTAAATAAAAATCTTTTTTAAAAAGTTAAAAGTAGAACTACTCTACAGCCCAGCAATTGCACTACTAAATATTTATCCAGAGAATACAAAAATACTGATTCAAAAGGATACATGCATACTGATATTTATAGCAGCATTATCAACAACAGCCAAATTATGGAAACAACCCAAAAGTCCATTGACTGATGAATGCATAAAGAAGATGTGGCACATGCATACAATGGAATACTATCCAGTCATAAAAAGGAATAAAATCTTGCCATTTGCAATGACATAGATAGAGCTAGAGTGTATTATGCTAACCAAAATAACTTAGAGAAAGAAAAATACCATATGGTTTCCCTCTTATGTGCAATTTAAAAAACAATACAAACAAGCAAAGGGAAAAAATAAAACAGAGGCAAACCAGGATAAAAAAAAAAATCTCTTAGCTAGAGAGAGCAAACTGGTGGTTATCAGAGGGGAGGTAAGTGGGGGAATGAGTGACTAGGGGATGGGGCTTAAGGAGTACACTTGCGATGAGTACTGGGTGTTGTATGGAAGTGTTGGATCATTATATTGTATACTTGAAAATAATATAACATTTTATGTTAACTAACTGGAATTTGAATAAGAACTTTAAAAAATAAGGCAAGATGAAGTTGGTAAGTATAAAATGAGAATTACTAAATTAGTTAGAATAAGTGTATATAAATAAATCAAGAGTTGATTTTTTGAAAAAGAAAACAATATAGAAATGTTTTTGGCAAGTCCATTCAAGATAAATATTAAAAACAAAGATCCACAAATATAAAACCTAGGAAGCAGAAAACCGATGTATCCATAGAGGAAAATTGAACACTGTAATAAAATATAATACTCAATGCTTTTGTTTGTTAATGTTTACTGAGTCTTTCTATTGCCACTTTGCTTCCTTGCCTCACTCAGTTCTCTCAGTGGCCCAGTGGCATTGCAAATGGGATTGGAAAGGCTAGAGATTCACTAGGGGAAAAGACCTATTTGTATTCTCTATTTTTCTTTCTCTAAGTTATTTTGGTTAGCATAATACACTCTAGCTCTATCTATGTCATTGCAAATGGCAAGATTTCATTCCTTTTTATGACTGGATAGTATTCCATTGTATGCATGTGCCACATCTTCTTTATGCATTCATCAGTCAATGGACTTTTGGGTTGTTTCCATAATTTGGCTGTTGTTGATAATGCTGCTATAAACATCAGTATGCATGTATCCTTTTGAATCAGTATTTTTGTATTCTCTGGATAATAGAGAATACAAATACATCTTTTCTTGATTCTATTAAACTTTCATTGATCTGGAATGTGGTTATTTCTTTAAAATATGATAGTATATTTATGTATTTCTCAATCATATGACTGATAATTATATTTAATGTTGAAATATTGGAGGCACTTTGGCTAAAGTCTGGATCAGGATGCCCATATAATTGCTTTTGATTAGTATTTTTACTGAGGCTCTAGCTAGTGCAATGTACAAGGGAAAAAAAGAGTATGATGTGTGTATGTATATATAGATAGAAGCAGGGAACAAACCATCATTATTGTAAGTGATGTGATTGCCTAACTGAAAACACCTTCCTCTCTCACCAAAGTAACTAAACATACTTAAGAATTAGTGAGAGTTCATATTCAATTACAAAATAAATAAAGACATTTTCCCCAAAATATAGCAATAACAAGCTAGAAATAACAAGTGAAAATATAAACTATCCAAGCATTACATTAACAGAATATCAATAAACCAGTCTGAGTAAGATTACAAAACTTTACCAAGAGACTTGAATAACTAGAGAAAAACAGCTATACTATCGCTAGATGAAAATATTTAATGAGTCCAGATTTCAGTTCTCCCCAATTTGGACTATTCATTTTACCAAATTCCAGAAAAATCTCCAATATAATTTTTAGGAAATTGCAGACTTGTTTCTAAATTATTTTTTCTGGCAAAAAAAAAAAAAAAAAGAAAAAAGAAAAGAAAAGAAAAAGAAAAAAATCATGGATTGGCCATAGTAAATTTGAACCAAAAACATTATTCTATTCAATTTTAAAGTATAAAAGTTAACTCCTATGAAAATATTACTGGAACAAGCATAAAAACATAGATTAATGGGAGAGAAAATGAAATTCCAGAACAGCGATAAATGATCAAGAATGTATCATGTGTTAAAACATTTCAGAACATTCAATAGGGAAGAAATGGATAATGCAAAAATAGTATATAAACAACTGGTTGGAAACAACTTAAAATTAGAACCTTACCTCAATCCATACATCCAAATGAATTCCAGATGCAGTAGTTAAATGTAGGGCAGGAAATAAAAGCCAAAATATTCAGGGGAAAAAAAAACAGATAAATATTTATATAACTTTGTGGTCGGGGAAAACTTTCTAAACATTAAACCAAAGGCAGAGACTTTAAAGAAAAAAAAAATAACTAAATAAAAATTTAAAATATCTGTGCATTAGGAAACAACCAAAGAAAAACAAAAAAATATAATAAATAGAAATATATTTTAAAGATTTCAAAGATAAAATGGACTTGAAATATTAAGAACAAGTGTAAATTAAGTAAAAGAATTATTATTAGCAGGCCATTCACAAAATAAAACTATGATGCCAAAAAACCCTTTTTCTTAACCCTTAAGGTGCTCAATTTCACTAATAGTGAAAGAAATACGAATTAAACTGAAAAGTACAATTACTGGAATCTATTTGAGAGGATGGTTCTATCTTGGGATGGTCAGGTTAGAGAGAAGGCACTCATACAACACTAGTGTGAGGGTAAAGTGGATTAATCTTTATGCAAAGTAGTTTGGCGTACATTTTAATAGTCCTAAATTTTTACACTTTCTTTGAGCTAACAGGTTTTTTTCCAGGAATTTATCCTAAGGGATTAATCATGGACACATGCAAAAAAACTCTGTCCTTATAAGTAAACATATCATTTTTGGCCTTAAAAAACAGAAGAGCTAGTTATTTTACAGGAAAAAAAAAATGAGTTTATTCAGGAATAACACAGGAATTGCAATTTGAAACTTACAAGCTATGGCAAAGATAGGCAAGCCCAGTGAACAAAAGTTAGGAACACTACTTTATAGAAAATAGAGGAGGAAGTTGTGAGAGGCAGCTCTGAAAGCAAGTCTCGTAAAAGAAAGCAAGAGTTCAGGGCAGTGATGACTTCTCATTGGCTGAGCTGTGTCACTTCCTCAATGGCTGGGCTGCCATCTTCCTTCCTCCTATCCCAGTAGTACAGTGAACTTTTTCTGCCTGGAAACTCAAAGTAATATGCCAGGGAAAGTTCATGCATGAGAGCTCCAACTTTAGGGCTTCCCAGCTCCATCCTAAACAAGCTTTTCCTTTATTAATTTTTACACCATCAGTGTTTTTGTATCAGATATAAATTAATAAATCTATACACACATTTTTATTGTTTAACAATATTCCCTGAAAGATTAGCAGGTGACAGACACTGTGCTAGGTGTTAGGTGTAATTTTAAATGTACATACATGTTTAAAAAAATAAAACAACCAAAATGTTCATTGTTAATCAAACAACCAAAATGTTCAAAATAAAACAACCAAAACTTAATTGAAAGTAGTTAAATTTGTTACAAGGGATGCCTAAAACAGAATATTAATACAGTCATGAAAATTTTCTGTTGAAGAAGGAAACTTGATGACATGGAAAGATTTTAATGATACATTTTCAAATGGAAGAAGCAAATTACACAGTAGCATATGCTGAGTGATCCACTTTTAAAAATATATATCCAAAGATAAGTATGTATGCATAGAACAAAGATTGCAAAGACATGCAATAAATGCTAATAGTTTTAATCTGAGTGACAGATAATTTTTAGTTACTTTTGGTTATTTTTACTTGCCAGATTTCATGAAATAAATGTCACTTTTCTAAAAAGTCCGGAAAAGTCACTTTAAAATTTTTTATTTGATTGAAAAATCTTTTTTCTAAAGATACTCCCTGTGACAAGAATAGTCTCACAGCAGGATGAAAAAGAACAAAATCCAAACTGATTTCTGTTTGAATATGGAATTAACAACACTTTTTCTCTTGGGAAAACAGACATTTTCCAAAAATGGGATGTCCAGTCTCCAGGTCTTTTTGTGTAACCCTCATCTCCCCGACTCCTCCCATATTTTTGAACACTTGCGTTTCCAATAGATTTATCTTTGGATCCCTGTATTCCAAGCATAATGAGTGTTGTCCACAATTCTGTCTGACATCCATGCTTGTAAATTGCAACTTTCCAAGGAAATTAAACACCATGCACCCAAGATCCACCCTCTGAAGCTCATTTTCTGTAGCTCTGAACCCCAAGGCTCTCTCGGTTCCATGAAGCTATTATTAAGGTTCTAAGACTCCTGAAAAGTATTTCCTCTGCCAGTTGCCTCTCCCTGGACCCTTCCTGCATTCTCCAGAGCTTTGAAAGCCTTCTCTCCTGTTACTTCAGTACAGGAAGAATACCTTTTACCCAGCTGCAGCTGGAAATACCTTGATTTCCCCTAGAGTATCATGTCAGTGCCTTAAAATAACATAACAGTTTGGGTAAAGGACCAATACCATTAAATCAAAACTCTTCATATCAAAATTCTACATGCTTAGAGGTGACCCCATCATAGAATTTAGAGGATTAATCAGTACTGAGTCCCACATCCTAGAATGGTCGATTCAGACTCACAATTATGCTTGCACCTTGAAGTTTTGGAGTGAACCTATTTTTCACGTATTCATTCAATAAATGTTTATTGTACATTTACTGTGATTATGTGCTATTCTAGGCACTGGATATACTCTGCTAAAAATGATAAATAATAAAAAAATAAATAAATAAATAAAATGATTTATAATGATAAAATAATAATAAAACAACAAAAAATAATAAATTTTTTTAAAAAAATAAATGAGGTCCCTGTTTTGCAGAATGCATAATCGATTAAAGGAAATAGGATAAATTCTCAAAATTTTTTTATCTATAATGCTAATATGGATAATGGGATAATAAAACAAAGTAGAAAAAGGAATCTATTTAGATAGAGATATAGAGGATGCTTCTTTGAAGATTTACCATTTGGACCAAGACCTGAAATATAGAGAAGAATATTCTGTGACCAGGAGCTGGGCTGATGTTGGCCAGTGCACACATGGTCATTTGACACCCATTCTGATTGTTTGCAGTCCATGCCAGATTGGAGGGCCTCTGCCCTATTAAATGTCAAAAATGTTTTAGTATCATTTCTAGACACAAGCATGAATGTCAGACAGAACTGCAGACAATACTCATTATGCTTCTGGCATGAGCAAAAATTCTACAGCAGAAGACTAGTCCACATGTTTGAGAAATTGATGAGCAGCCATTAGGAAGGCTATTGAATGAGTGGGGTAATAAAGCTGGGTAAGAAAATTTGCTGGGGCAAGACCATGGCAAAGACTACAATTGTCTTCCATGTTCAATAGGAAGCTACTAGAGAGTTTAAACTCAAGAGGATGGCACAATATGCTTTAAGGTTTGTTAAAAATGCCTGTGGCTACTAGATGAAGAATGAAAGGGAGGCAGGTCAGAAAACCATCAACTGATTGCAGTGTATCTAATAGTTTAGCTGGAATATGCAGGAGAGAGGAGGTTGGCAGTGGGAGAGAAGAAAATTGAAGGTAGAGCACGTGGACATCTGGAATACAGACCATAGAACTTGCTTGTGTACCTGCGGAGGACATGAGAGGAATCCATTTTTCATCCACATTTCTGGCTTGAGATCCTCATGGAGGATGTTTCTTTTTACACACTGAGTTGAGGGAGCCTGAGGAAGTCTGCAAAGTTAGGAAGGTGGGGAGAGACTGTAGTGTTTAATCTGTAATGGGTTAAATTTGAGGTATGTGTGACATACATTCAAGAGCAGATAAAAAGCCAAGGTGACCAGTGAACCCCGGAGTCTCTCTACGTAACGTTCAGTGTATTCAACAGGGTCTATCCTCCCTGTGTCAAGGGGGCATGAAGGATTCCCAGCTCCACATGAGCTCCAGACAGCACTCTCCGCCTTCATTCTTTTTTTTCTTTTTATTTAAATCCAATTAGCCAACATAGAGTACATCCTTAGTTTCAGATGCCAAGTTCAGTCATTCACCAGTTGCATTTCACACCGTCATTCTTTCCTCAAAGGTTGTTCTCATCAGTTGGTGTTTATTTTCTGGAAAATGTCTTCATGCGTCTTCACTTTCTGGAGAACAGTTTCACTGTGTGGGAATCTACGTTGCTATTGCGTTTTCAGCATTGATGTGTTATTTTATCTTCCAACATCCCTCATTTCTGCTGGGAGGTTTTCATCAGATTTCCTATGATGTGTCTTCCTGTGGTTTTCTTTGCGTCTATCCCGCTTACAATTTAATTTTTGAATCAGTGGATTGGTAATGTATTTCCACTTGGGAAGATGGTTTAGCCTTGAGATCTTCCACTATTGTTTCCACCGCATTTTTTCTATGTCTGCCTTCTTAGATTCCAAAAGATGCACGTTAGATGCACGTTAGAACTTTTGCTATAGCCCTGTGTCTCTTACACCCTCTTATCTATTTTTCGTCCTTTTTTTCTATTTGCATAGCTGTTTTTTACAATTTATCTTCCAGTTTACTAAGTCTCTCTTTATCTGTATATAATGTGATGTTAAACCATCCATTGAGTTATTAATATTTTATTTATACATTTTCTACTTATTCCTTTTGTATAGTTTTCAGTTCCCAGAAATTCAAAGCCTTTTTTCATAAGACTCCTTGAATATAATCAAAATGGTTATTTAACTTTCTGTGCCTGGTAACTATATTATCTGGAGCTGTATGGTCTGTTTCTGTTATCTGTTTCTTAATCTTGGATTCTTATCATGTTGTCTTGTGTCCTTATAAGACTAGTAAGACTAGCTATTCTTTTATTATTTCCCAGACATCTGGACTTTTGGATATCAGTATATTCCTCAGTATCTTATTTGCCATTGCTTCTTTCAAGCAACTAGGGTCACCAGCAATTTTGGATCATTTGAAGACAATTTCATTGATGGAATCATTTGAAACTGAAGCTGAACTTTAGCCCAGCAAATGCAAATTTGTTTCTGATTTGTCAATATTTCTAAGGTATAGCTGCTTGAAGTCTCAATACAAATAATGTTTTCTGGGAACCCTTCATTTAATATATAATAAACTCTAATTCTTATCTCCCTATGTACTGGAGGCTATGAAAAGCTCTGTTCAGTTTCTCCGACACAAAGCCACCTCTTCTGAAATTCACAGATGCCCTAAAAGAAGAAAACCCACAGATGTTCACCTCTGTAGATTTTGTTCTTCTCCTGGATTTTAACCATATTGTTTCTCACTGCTTTCATAATAGTGCTGTTCCTGCCTTTTATATCATTCCTGATTATCTGTCCACTTGTTCTATCAATTTCGAGTGGGGATGAAAACATTCAACATATCTAAAATGTTTATTGACATCCCTGAAGAAGGAAGCCTAAACATATCTGTATATTAGGCTGCTTGAAGTTGTTACATAATTTACTAGTAATCTGTTCTTTTCCTTTTAAGTTTTTTGTCTTTTGTGTGCTTAATTTCAGATGGTGCTATTCTGTGACTTCCAGTTCTCTAATATTTTCTTTTTCAGTGTTTAATTCCAGTGGATTTTTCATCACAGAAATTCTATCTTTCGTCTTAGACATTGTATTTTCATTTCCATGTGTTTGATTTCTGCCTTTTTTTATATTTTTCATATTTCTACTTAATGTAATCCATTTTTCTCTACATATTTCAACATATCAAATGTGGTTTAGTAACTGTCTTATTATCCTTATCTACTAATTCTATCATCTCTGTCACTCCTTGGTCTTTTTCTATGGATTGTCTTTTCTCCTTTCCCTATTTTCATACCCAGTAATTTTTATTATATGTTAATTATTGTAAATTTTTTCCTGTTGCCTGCTGGATGTTTTTGTATTCCTATAACTATTCTTTTTTTTTAAGACTTTATTTATTTTTTAATTTTTTTTTATTAACATATAATGTATTATTAGCCCCAGGGGTATAGGTCTGTGAATCGCCAGGTTTACACACTTCACAGCACTCACCGTAGCACATACCTTCCCCAATGTCCATAACCCAGCCACCCCTATAAATATTCTTGATCTTTATTTTGTCATATAGTCAGGTTACTTGGAAATAGATTTTTTTCAAGACTTGATATTAAACTTTGTTATGTGGGATCAGAGCAGTCTCTTGTCTGGGGCTGATTTTGTCTCACTATTGAGGCAATATTTTCCTGGGTATTTGACAGGCAATGAATTACAAGGGTTTCCACTCTGGCTGGTGAGAACATGAACTATTCTCAGATGTTTAAGAATTCAAAGAGTATCATTGTATTCTTTTGGATTGGATATTTTCCCACTGTTGGGTAGTGTCTTCACATGCATGCGGAGATCAATAGTCAACTTACTATCCAAAACGAACTTACTGAAGCTCTCCCTATACATACCCCTCCCTTTAGTACTCAGCAGTGCAAACCTAGCTGATTAGGCATATTCATCTCTCTCACTTTCTCACTAACCTAGAGAGACCTCTGGGCTCTGAATGAGTTTTTCCTCTCTACCCTGCAGTCTGGAAACTCTCCCCAGTCCAGGGAAATTGTCAGGCTCATTTATATTTCCCCTTACTGTCTTGGGGTCCACTGTCTTGTATTGCCTGGTTTCCAATGCCTAAAAACCATATATTTTGTCCAATTTTTTAGTTGTCTCAAGACTGAAGGATAAATCTGATCTATATTCCTCCATCTTGACCAAAAGTGGAAATCTTCACGATTCCATTAGCTCTCCAGTGTCTTTATAGGTATATTTTTATGGAAGTATTCTTATTGTTTCCAGTGTGAAGGTTCACCCTGGCTTTAAATTCCCCTGTTTCACTCACCATGATACTATTATCCCCTTGTTCTTCTTATTAAGTGTAACTTCCTGGTTTCTGCCATAGCTTAAACACATTAATTCTCATAAACTTGCTTTATCAATTTATTTCTTTGTGAGTTTTATAGCCAAGAATTTTATCATCCGATGGTTCCTCTCTCTGATAGCTCTTAGCCCTTAGCGTCTACGAAAATGGCAATCACATTTATTCTCTTAAACTCCAGCCTCTGATTTTTGCAGTGTCTCACTTTACCGTATACTATCAAACTAACTTTTTTTTTTTAAGATTTTATTTATTTATTTGACAGACAGAGACCACAAGCAGGCAGAGAGGCAGGCAGAGAGAGAAGGGAGAAGCAGGCTTCTTGCTGAGCAAAGAGCCCAATGTGGGGCTCGATCCCAGGATCCTAAGATCATGACCTGAGCTGAAGGCAGAGGCTTAACCTACTGAGCCACCAAGGCACCCCTCAAACTAACTTTTAAACATGTGGGATTTGGGGGCACCGGGGAAACCCTGTTGGTTAAATGTCTGCCTTTGGCTCAGGTCATGATCTCAGGGTCCTGGGGTCAGGCCTTACATGGGGCTCTCTGCTCAGCAGGGAGCCTGCTTCTCCCCATCCCTCTCCCTCTGTGCTTCCTCTCTCTCTCTCACACACACACACACACACACATAGAGAAAATTTATAGCAGGCTCCATGCCCAGTTCGAGCCCAGTACAAAGCTCAATCTCATAACCCTGAGATCACAGTCTGAGCAAAAATCAAGAGTCAAACACTTTACTGACTAAGCCACGTGGGCACCCATAAACATATTTTATTAAAATGATTTGTTACACCCATAGTCTAATTTGTTTATGTGACATATCTGATTTTTATCTACTTTTTTATTCACTTCTATATCCCTATTATTGTAAGTATTATTAACCCCATAACCTGAATAACCATAACAAAATCCTAGGAAATTCCCTAATTCCCAATTCCATGACACTGTACCCTCAACTGGAGACCCTCTGAGGGAGAGAATAAAATGTATCATTTTACTAATATCAGTTTGAGAGCATCACTTACTGCATAAATCATGATCACTCATTTGAGACATCATATTATTTACAGTTATTGTCCATCTTTTGGTTACCTATGTGATTCTTCTTCCCAGTGATCAGACCCATACTGCTTTGATAACAATCCCCTCGGTCTGCTAAATTCTTTCCCCAAATAATAGTTCTTGTATGAGGCAAAAGAGAACCATGAACTTAGTTCTGAACTAGCATTCTTCATAGCTACATACATCTAAGATAGTAAAACATTTGTATTTATATACTATTTATTTATAGTAAAACATGTGAGGATATTTGGAAAAAGGTAATCCATGTTGGAACTTTGGCTTAAACACTTTTTATATTTCCATATCATACTGAGTTAATCTGGACCACATTTGGGAAAATTATTTTTTACCTAATTAATAAACCTAAATAGACTGCCTCAAGACTCCCTTCCTCTGGGCACCACGTTGGTTGCTACTTTGCCTGGCAAGAGATAGAGGGGGTCATTGAGTATAGTCTTTTTAAAAGTAGGAAGTGGTACCAAGCCATCTTACATTAGCCAAATTAGAGAAGAATGACAAAGAAAAACAGTCCTCCACAAAGAGGGGAAATGGACTCAAGAAAAACAAGTAGGAGCAATTTTTGACTTCGTGATTTTCCCCTTTCAAAAGCATCAAGTCCTTACTCAGAGGCTCAAGTGTGTCCGTTTGCTCCTGATGAGGCTTCTAGCTTTCAGTAAGAGAAGAAGGGTAGATAGCCAAGATACAGAAGCAACTGTAAGTAGGAATGAATGGGTATGGAAAAGATATGGGACACACACAGAAAAATTTTATGCCCCAAAAAGGGATGAGGTCTTGGCGCATGAAAAACACAGGTGAACCTAGACGGTGTTATGCCAAGTGAAATAAGTCAGACTGAGAGAGACAAATACCATGTGGTTTCACTCATTATGTGGAATCTAAAAATCAACACATGAATAAACAAGCAAAAAACAGAATCGGATTTATAAATACAAAGAGCTGATAGTTGTCAGAGGGGAGTGGGTAGGGGGGGACGGGCAAAATGGGTGAAGGGAAGTGAGAAATACAGGCTTCCAGTTACAGAATAAATTTAACTCACAGGAATAAAAAGGCACAGGATAGGGAATATGATCAATGATATTGTGATCGCATTATATGGCAAGAGATTGTAGCCATACCATAGTGAGCATAGCATAATGCATGGAGAATTCAGATCACTATGTTGTACACCCAAAACTAATGTAACATTGCATGTCAACTATACTTAAAAAAAAAAAAAATTAAAGAGCTAGGGAAGATAGGACAGAGGAGAAAGCCTTGAGCGCCCCCTAATGCTACTAAGGGCAATGATTTTATCTGATTCTCCAGTACTTAGAAAAATCTGTGACTCACTCCCTTCTCTCTCTCCTCTTCTAAGACATGAAAGAGGGACAAGTAAGGCATAATTTCCAGAAATAGTCAAGAGACCCATTTAGAGTCAAAGGGAAGAAAAGAAAGAAAGAAAGAAAGAAAGAGAAAGAAAGAAAGAAAGGGAAGGACACAGAAAGACAAGGAGGAGGAAGAAAAGAAATGGAAGGAAGAAGGAAAGAAGGATAGAAGAGTGGAAGAAAATGAACATTCCAGGATTACCAGTAATGTCTCTCAAAATGCATTAGGAGCTTTGCGGACATTATGTGATTAATGCTTATTATCATTTTGCAAAGGAAAATTCTTTATCATCTCCACATCATAGAGGAGGGAATTGTGTCCTAGATAAAGAAAATAACAATAATTTTGTTGACGCCTACATAATGTTTTCCAAAGCCAAGCAATGGCAGGAAGGTGGTGAATGGATAAGCGACTCCCTGACAAGGCATCTGGTCATTCAGGAACAGTTGTTGGATGGTAGACTCTGAGAGGAAAAACATAGAAGACCTGAGAAAGTTGGAGGACCTGAGGCAACTTTAAGAGAGGAGGGGTGGAGAGAAGCTGCAAGTATAGTAACTGAATGGATTCTATGTGGGGAGGGGCCAAAGACGGGCTCCGCGTCAGTGAGCAGATCCCGAGTATTACTGAGTGAGAGATTGGGCCGGAGGAACAAAGGAAGTCTAGAGAGATCTTTCCTTTCCCAGGACCCAACAGCGCTACATCTCCAGCCTTAGACAGCAAATAGGAACTTGTAACAAATGGTTACATGAATGTAACAGATGAATGGATTGATTCATTCCATTAATGTTTACTGCAGGTGCAACAACATGGGCGGGGCATCGGGATATAAAATGAGCTCCTGGAGTAACCTATCTAATTACGAAACGAAATGAAGGGCGTAAAATTCCTCCTACTAAAGATTAAAGGCAAGTCAGAACCGAATAACATGAATCTGTATAAATCAAATTTCTTTATAGGATTTTTCTCCAAATTCTTTCCAGCTGCAGTAAATTTGTTTCTGAAGTTGAAACAGCTAACTGAATTTGATCTCAGTTATATTTTTCCCTGACTTTTGAGGGGAATTATTTGTATAAAATTTATAATACATATGTAAAGGATTATG
This sequence comes from Mustela nigripes, assembly GCF_022355385.1. NCBI lineage: Eukaryota > Metazoa > Chordata > Mammalia > Carnivora > Mustelidae > Mustela > Mustela nigripes. Next base: position 121,796,752 of record NC_081557.1, on the reverse strand, counting down.
TTTTATAAAACTAAATGTTAATGACTTTGGGAAAAAACATCCATTATACAATTAATTCTTCTTATAATCAAATAAACTGCTAGAATAGCTAAATGTGTGGGTCACTGATTCGTTTTTAAGCTGGTCATTAAAGTCATTAACTGATCTATCAAGTATAAAAAAGAGTGCTGTGTTGGTCATCAGTGAAATCTCAGAAAAACACTCATATGTAATTAAAACATCCTAAATAGAAACCAATCGTCAAACCTCAGAAAAAAAAAAAAAAAAAAACTTGGAGGTTTGATCAAAATTAACCTGTATATATTTTTTTTATTTTATTTAGTTATTTGTCAAAGAGAGCGAGCGAGGACAAGCAGGGGGAGCAGCAGACAGAAGGAGAAATAGGCTCCCTGCTGAGCAAGGTGCCAGATGACCCTGGGATTATGACCTGAGCTGAAGGTAGATGCTTAACTGACTGAGCCACCCAGGCATCCCAAATCTATAAATTTAGAACAAACCTTTAAAATAAAACCATACAAAACACTACTGATAGACAAGTACCAGTCAAAAACCTACCTGACAAAAAGCCAGCAAAGCAAAATAGTAACTCAGTGAATGAATGCAAAGGAATGGGAGACCAGAGCTAGCCTGAAGACAAGTACACGTGGAAATTAATCACCTAGCAAAAACTGGCTAGTGAGCACCAGCTGGGATATACAAGCGAGAATGTTTCTATTTTGTGCTGAAATAAGCCTGGACCTATGCCCCTAGGGGCCTTGCCCGCTGACTTCCCCTGCTACCTTCAGAGAGTTTTGTGAATCTAAGATACCGACACTTGTCAGTGCTGGAAATAAAAGACATAAAGCAAGTTGAAGGAGGTGGCAGGGCTCATCATGTCTAAAGATTTATCCAATGGAACTTGAAAGAGTTGAGACAGAAAAGTGAAGTATTTAGGTGTAACTCCAGATGTGGGTGTCTGTCTTATTCTTTTTGCACAGAATTTGTCTTTCTCACAGCTCTGGAGGCTGAAAGTCCAAGATCAGGGTGGCTGTGGGTTCAGGTTCTGGCGAAGGCTCTCTTCCCAGTTACCAACTGTGGACTTCTGGCTGTGTCCTCACATGGTGGAAGGGACAAGCTAATTCTCTGGGACACCTTTCATAAGAGAACTACTTCCACTGGTTTTCTTTCCTCCTTCTCCTTCTTGTTCTTCTTCTTCTTTTTCTTCTTCTTTTTTCAATTAGCAATAATCGCGCCTCGGATAAACCTCATTGGCTACGATATTTAAATTCCAGTTAGTTAACATATAGTGTAATATGAGTTTCAGGTGTAGAATTTAGTAGCCCATCACTTATACACAACACCCAGTGCTCATCACAACCAGTGCCCTCCTCAATCCCCAACAGCTTGTTTAACCCATCTTCTTCCCCTCTCATAACCCTCAGTTTATTCTCTATAGTTAAGAGTCTCTTACAATTTGTCTCTTTCTTTCCACCGCCCCCTCCATGTTCATCTCTTTTGTTTCTTAAATTCCACATGTGAGTGAAATCCTATGATATTCATCTTTTTCTGACTAGCTTGTTTCAACATATGAGTTTGGGAGAGACACAGACATTCAGACCATAGTGCCCCCCCATCCAGACCCCCCAAACTCATGTCCTTCTCACATATCACTAACTCAAAATTCTAAATCCACAATCTCATCTAAATATCATTTAAATCAGGGCTGAGATTCTGATTGTGAACCTGAGAAATCATACAAGTTGTGGGCTTCTAAAATACAAGGATGGGACAGCATAGGATAGACATTCCCATTCCAAAAAGGAGAAATAGAAAAGAAAAAAGAAGGAACAGGTCCTAAGCAAATTCAAGCCCCCAAGACTCCCCTGGGCCCACCCCTGCAACTTTGCTGGGTGCAGCCTAGGACCCGGTTCACACAGAATGGGCTCACTCACTCACCAGTGGTGGGCTCTACTGGTCGGGGGTCACAGGAATGGCCTGCCCCCATGGCTTTGCCAGCCACTGCCCTAGGGGTGACTTTCTACAATATCTCTGCCCTGGGGTTTCTCTCTGCTTGGGTCATGCACCTGTGACTCTAGATGGAGGGAGCCAAAATGTACCGCATGGGGCACCATGCCCCCCAGAGCAGTGCAAAGAGCATGGTGGACTGAGATTTGGGGAGCAGACGCTAAGAAGTGAGGGCCTCTCCTGGAAACCACTGCACTCGCCAGGCCCTTCACTCTGGGCTTGTGATGGATGAGGCAGCCCTTCCGACCCTCCCATGATCTCCAAAATGCCTTTGGGGTTACTCTTCCATGGTCTTGGATAGCAAGTCCCAGCTGACTAATACCATCAAGCCTGGTTTGGCCACACCCATGTTTTTCTTCCAAACACATTTTCTTACTTTTCGTTCAATATGGATAGGTGGAGAATTTCCTAAACTGTTACGTTCTACTTCCCTTTTGATGAACAATTCTATCTTTAAGTCATGTCTCCTTTCTTGCATTTGAAGCACTCAAAAGGAAAACAGGCTGCTTCTTGGATGCTTGGCTTGGAAACATGTTCAGCCAAATCTCCAGTTCCGTTGCTTGCAAGCTCTACCTTCCACAGAACACCAAGACACAAAACACAGCTCCTCCAGACTCCGAACTTTAGAGCAAGGATCACCTTTCTTCAGTTTCCAGTGGTATGTTCCCCATTTCTGTCCAACACCTCACTGGAACACGTGTCAACCAACATTCTGTTTCTGACGACTTCAGTATTTTGTCAGAGGACTGGGCTTTCTCTACAGCTCACCTCCACCCATGAGCCATCAAGAGAGCCACCGTGACGGTCAGTTCATGACAACACAGGCTTTTCTAGCACGCACCTGTTGCAGCATCTCCCTACTAGCCAGTTCCAAAGCCAAACCCACATTTTTAGGTGTCTACAATGGTTACAGCAGCACCCTACTCTTGGCACCGATTTTCTGTCTGTCCATTCAGGCTGCTGAAACAGAACACCACAGACTGAGTGGCTTCTAAACAACAGGACTTTATTTCTGTTGTGGAGGCTTGAAGTCCAAGATTGGGCTGTTTCAAGCATAGTGGGGTTCTGATGAGAGCCCGCCTCTGAGTTGCAGACTGCCAACTTCTCCCTGTTTCCTCACACCGTGCAAAGAATGAGCTAGTCTTCTGGAACCTCATTTCTAAAAGCATTAATCCCCTTAATGAGGTCTCTGCCTCCACCTCATAAAAGTCCGACCTTGTAATACCATCATCTCGGGCATTAGATTTTCAACTTATAAAATGTGGGGGACACAAACATTTAGACCAGGGCAGTGTCTTCCAATATTATCCCCACCCCAACTCTTAGATTTCATCAGTTTTTATCGCCACAAAGCCGGAAGAAAGAAAACAATGGGTGGCTCAGTCTGTTAAGCATCCAACTCTTGGTGTTGGCTCAGGGTCATGGGATGAAGCCCTGAGGCCGGCTCTGGGCTCAGGGCTCAGCAAGGAGTCTGCTTGAGATACTCTCTCTCCCTCTCTCTCTGCAGCCCCCACCATGCATGCACTTATACACTCTCCCTCTCTCTCTCTAAAGCAAGTAAATAAATCTTTAAAAAAAAAAAAAGAAAGAAAGAAAGCAATAGAAATCTTAAGAAGGTGAAGGGAGAAGTAACATTTATTGAGTGCCTACCTGTCTGATAAACACCTTACTTCTTCATCATATACCTTACCACATTGTATCCTCAAAGTAACCCATTTGGTGGATTTCATTACCCCCATTTCACAGATAAGAAAATGAAGGCTCAGAGGTTATACACAGCCCCAATTTGCACAACTTACAAGTAGAAAAATATTTTGGAGCCTAGATCTGTTCAAAGTTCAAATCTAGCAGAGGCTTCATTATTTAGAGAAAAAAGGCCCACAATGGAAGCAGCAAAGAGTCCACCAGAAGAAAGGAGTGAGGGGACCATCTGCCTGGTGTCCTAATACAGGTTTCAACAAAGACCATCCCCCCTTGTGTGCAATGGCTATTGTTCCTTTTCTGCTAGCGAGAGTCAGTTCACACATGAAGGTGCTTCCAAAAAAGGCAAGAGGCACAGGAGAAACACACAATAAAATATTAGTGAGGATGACTCCCTTGGTGAGATAAAGCAGGTTTGAGCAAATACGCAGTGTTTTGCATGTCTGTGTGTTTTTTGGAGCTATGTTTTATGATCAATCGCAAATGATTATTCACGAAGGGAATGGCATCTCCCTGAAAAATTGTTAGTAACATATTGATCTTAAAACATTGAGAAGATGCACTAAAATGGAAAATAAATGGTGTGTAGAGGCAAAAGTGCTTCGATCCTTTGCCCTTTCATGAGAATGTGGTCATAATTTGATGCGAAGTTACAGATGACTTATCCCTGACACTGTTAGCTATGTCTCGGTGTTGAATTCATTTCCCCACTAAAACTGAGAGCTGAAGATCATTTATGAAGAATAACTGCAATCAGTAGTATCTGTGGACAGATATCAGTTCAAGAACATTTCTTAGGAGCCCATAAACAACAATTAACATTTATTGAACCTCCATTCTGCACTGAGTGAGGGACACCTAGCCTCTCCTGGGCCTGTGCCACAGGAAAGAACCCAACACCTCATTGGGGAAACCTACATAAACATGATCAATTACAACTGAATCCATTTTTAACAGAATATTCATTAATATCTTAGCAACAAAATGAGGGTAGATTCCCTAAGTGTTCGTGAATATTCCACTAAGATGGATTCAGTTGTCATTTGACTTTTTGGAAATGAATGGGACTTTGCATTGATTCTAATATGCCAATGTATATTGTGAATCTCCAAGAGCAATAGCATCATAGTCCTTTCCAAACCTGTTAGACCTCGAAGACTTTCCTCTTGGAGTACTTTTACGAAAAAAAAAAAAAAATACATTGAGAAATGTTGGGGATGGAGAGAAAACAAATGCGGGAAGAATAAAAAATCCAATGTGGAATAAGAAACATGTTAAAAAGAGTACATTCTGTCACTCTCGACACCCTGGTTATAGCCCTCCAAACACAGAAGAACCTAGAAAGAATAGCGGCCACTGCAGCTTGCACAATCTTAGGGGATTTTCATGACCTTATTATACCAGCCATTATCATCAAAGGAAGCAGTCTGATAGCTCACAAAGCATTGGCGCTTACAAAGCCATAAACATCCCAAGACATCCCCCTCATCACCATAGCAACCCTATCCCTAATTACCAATTGTGTGAGCTCTGGAATAGCAATCTCTTTTCTGCAAGTCTACGGTTTTGCACAACTATTGCTGGAGCACCCAGAACGAAAACAACAAGAACCAGGCGCGCCACCTGGTGGTCATCACTCTCTCCTGCGCGCTCCAGGCCGACTCTTCTCAGCGTGTGCTGCAAGTTATTTGTGGAGCATAACAAATAACAGGGAGGACAAGGGGAGATGGAGAGGAGAAGGGAGTTGAGGGAAATTGGAAGGGGAGGTGAACCATGAAAGTCTCTGGACTCTGAAAAACAACCTGAGGGTTTTGAAGGGGCAGGGGGTGGGAGGTTGGGGGAACCAGGTGGTGGGTATTAGGGAGGGCACAGATTACATTGGAGCACTGAGTGTGGTGCAAAAACAATGATACTGTTACCCTGAAAAGAAACAAAAAATTTTTTTAAAAAGAAAAAAGAAATATATCCATAAACAAATAATAAAAGATTATTGTTAAAAACAAACAAACAAACAAAAAACCAACTATGTGCTGCAAGTTACCCTCCTGATTTCCAGAAAGAAATGCATCTTGATCAGACAGAGCTTGCCCAGTAATACGTTTCCATTCCTACATCAATGAAAACAAAAGTCCCAAGCCCACTGGCAGGTTCTTAAAGCATAAGAGGAAGCCAAGACAGGAATTAGGAACTAGCTTGTGGAAATAGAAGCACATTTGGTTTTTCTGTTAATTTCTGGAAAATCTGTCTCTCCATAGACTCTTTGCTGAGATCGACTTTAAATGAATTCAGTACTGTCAATGGGTAAATAAGTAGATAAATACCTCCTTTATAATGAATGTTTAGCTCAATGTAGTAACATTTTAGGGTTCACAATTACAGAACAGCAGGCGAGACACACTCGAAGCCAAAAGCACTGTGAGCCCTCACAGTCATGGAAGCCCATAAATTCCCTTTGATGCTTCAATCTGTTTGAGATGAATTTCTATTACCTGTACCCAAAATAATGCATATCAACACATACTACATTCTATTTATGGTTTGTTCACTTTAAAAACTGTATTTCTCTTTTCCCTGCCTTCTGGGAGAACTTTTCAAGTGTGTATGACGCTTGGCTTAAATAATCTATTCATGGTGAGTTATTTATTTGTTTGTTTGACTGACGCTAATGTAGAACTCAATTGCGGTATGCATTTTTATTTTTCTTCAAGGCTTCTCAGTATCATAGGCATCTCCATGTTTCTTTCTTTCTCTTCTTGGTTCTTCTCTCATTAATCTTTTGTCTTTGATTTGTTCCATATCTTCTGGAATTTTATTGAAAGACAAAGAAAACACTGTGAAATTCACTTCTCTTTTCTATGATACTTCTCAAAACAATCCGAAGCATTCATATACACAGTCTCAGATTGGTTTTGCCCTATTTATATGTCCTTGAACAAGGACAATTCTATCTGGCTCTGGAATTGATCAGTTCTCCCAGGGCCTTTTCAATGTGTTTCCGTTTATGGAAATGCCTTATCACAGATCATAAACTGGAAGGCCGGTTGGCAATAATCTATGTGAGGACTCAATGATACAACAGTCTAAGGGAACAAGAGAAAAATCCTTGGGGAGCCCCAGGAGGCAAAATTACCCTGGTGCAGTTTCTTCTCCTTGTTTTGGTGTAATGGCAGAGTGAACGAGCAGCTTTCTCCATTAAATCTCATCTTTGTTGTGATCTCACGCCACAGTTTCCAGGTGGCTGTTGCAGGTTCTCACCCTGGAGGAGCTGTGTCTGGGTCTGGGAAGCCCCAAGGCCCCCCTGGCTTTCTGCCCTAACAGAGCACCGCAGAGACTCTGGCCTCCCCATCCCTCCACTGCTTTCTGACTATGTTGCTCTTTGAGGGCAGGAGGAATCCCCAGAGGCACGTGGCCCCTAGTGTTCCTCAGCAGGCTGTTGTGCGTATCTTTTGACCCTTTCAATGAGGGTGTGTCATAGGCAGAATTCTGGTCCCTTCAGACGGATCCCAAGATTTCCATATCCCAGAAATGGGTTTCTTCAGTCAAACACTAATGTAGGTGCTGCTGCAAAGACATTTGGTAGATGTTGTTAAAGTCCCAAATCCGTTGACCTTAAGATAGGAAGACTACCCAGATACGCCTCGCCTAAAAACACGAATCCTTTTATTTATTTATTTATTTGTTTGTTTGTTTATTTATTTGATTTTTAGTTCCAGTATGATTAACACATCATGTTATATTAGTTTCAGGTGTGCTATATAGCGATTCAACAATCCCATAGTTTACTCAGTGCTCATCAAGGTAAGTATACTTTTAATATGCTTCACCTCTTATCCCCATTCTCCCCACCAGGACCCCTCCCCCCAGTAACCATCTGTTTGTTCCCTGTAATTAGGAGTCTGTTTTTTGGTTTGTCTCTTTTTCTTTGCTCACTTGTTTTGTTCTTTAAATTCCACATGAGTGAAAACACATGGTATTTGTCTTTCTCTGACTGACTCATTTCACTTGGCATAATATCCTCCAGTTCCATCCACATTGTTGCAAATGGCAAGATTGCATTCTTTTTTATGGCGGAGTACTATCCCGCTGTATGTATATATGCCACATCTTCTTTATCCATTCATCCTCCATGGACACTTAGGCTGCTTACGTAATTCGGCTATTATAAATAACTCTACAATAAGCATAGGCATTCATCTATCTTTTCAAATTAGTATTTTTGTATTCTTTGGGTAAATATCCAGTAGTACAAATACTAGGTCATAGGGTAGTTCTATTTCCAATCTTCTGAGGAAACTTCATCATGCTTTCCACAGTGACTACCAGTTTGCATTCCCACCAGCAGTTCTCAAGGGTTCCTTCTCCTCCACATCCTCACCAACACTTGCTGTTTCTTGTGTTTTTGATTTTAAACATTCTGATAGGAGTGAGGTGATACAATAGCCAGGCTGTGGAAAGAGCCCAGATGTCCATGGACAGACGAATGGATAAAGAAGATATGGTACATCTATACAGCAGAATAATCCTCAGCCATCAGAAAGGATGAATGCCCACTGTTTACATTGAGGTGGATGGAACTGGAGGGTATTGTGCTGAGCAAAATAAGTCATTGAGAGAAAGGCAATTACCATATGGTTTTACTCATATGTGGAATAGAAGAAATAGCCCAGAGGATCATAGAGGAAGGGAGGGAAATCTGAATGGAAGGTCAACAGAGAGGCAGATAAACCCTCAGCTACACTTAACTATAGGAAACAAACTGAGGGTTACTGGAGGGAAGGTCGGTGGGAGGATGGAATAATTGGGTGATGGGCATTGAGCAGAGCAGATAATGTGATGAGCACTGGGTGTTATACGTAACTGATAAATTATCGAAAACTACATCTGAAAATAATCTTATATAATGGCTACTTGAATTTAAATTCTAAAAAAGTTTTTAAAAAGGAAGGAAGTTATAGTTCATGTAGTTTTGATTTGCATCTCCCTGATAATGAGTGATGTTGAGCGTCCTTTGTCTGTAGTCCCTCTGGATGTCTTTGGAGAAATGTCTGTTCACCTTCTCTGCCCATTTTTTAGTTGGATTATTTGTTTTGGGGTATTGAGTTGATCAGTTCTTTGTATAATTTGGATACTAACCTTACATCAGATATGTCATTTACAAATATCTTCTCCTATTCAGTAGTTTGCCTCTTGGTTTTGTTGGTTGTTTCCTTCACTGTGCAGAAACTTTTGATTTTGATGTAGTCCCAGTAGCTTATTTTTGCTTTTATTTCCCTTCCCTCAAGAGACATGTCTAGAAAAATGTCACATCTAATGCCAGAGATATTACTGTCTGTGCTCTGTTCAAGGGTTTTTATGGTTTCAGGTATCACATTTAGGTCTTTAATCCATTTTCAGTTTATTTGTGTGTATGGTGAAAGAAAGTGGCCCAGTTTCTTTTTTTTTTTTTTTTTTTTTGCATGTAGCCGACCAGTTTTCCCAACACCATTTGTTGAAGAAACTATCTTTTTCCCATTGTATATTCATCCCTCCTTTGTCAAAGATTAATTGACCATGAATTGTGGGTTTACTTCTGGATTTTCTATTCTATTCCATTGATCTATGTGTCTATTTTTATGCCAGTACTATACTGTTTTATTCACTACCACTTTGTAATATAGCTTGAAATCTGGAATTGTGATGCTTCCAGTTTCGTTTTGGTTTTTCAAGATTGCTTTGGCTATTTGCGGTCTTTTGTGGTTCCATACAATTTTTAAGATAGTTGGTTGTAGTTCTATGAAACATGCTGGAGGTGTTTGACAGGGATTGCATTAAATCTATAGATTGCTTTGAATAGTATAGACATTTTACCCATATTTGTTCTTCCAGCTCCTGGACGTGGGATGTCTTTCCATTTCTTTATATCATCTTGAATTTCTTTTGTCAGTGTTTTATAGTTCTCAGAGTACAGATCTTTCATCTCCTTGGTTAAGTTTATTCTTAAGTATTTTATTATTTTTGGTGCAACAGTAAATGGGGCTATTTTCTTAATTTGACTTCCTGCTACTTCATTATTAGTGTATAGAAACGCAACAGATTTCTGTATATTCCCAATTGATTTTGTATCTTACTATTTTACTAAATTCATTTATCAGTTCTAGTAGGTTTTTGGTGGAGTCTTTAGGGTTTTCTAGATAGACTATCATGTCATCTGCAAATAGTTTAAGTTTTATTTCTTTACCAGTTTCGATGTCTTTTACTCCTTTTTGTTGTCTGATTGCTGTGGCTAAGATTTCCAGTACTACGCTGAATAAAAGTGGTGAGGGTGGATATCCTTGTCTTGTTCTTGACCATAGGGGAAACTCAGTTTTTACCATTGAGTATGATGTTAGCTGCAGGTTTTTCACATATGACCTTTATTATGTTGACGTATGTTCCCTCTAAACCTACCTTGTTGAGGGTTTTTATCATGAATGTTTGCTGTGCTTTATTAAAAAGGTTTTTTGAATCTATTGAAGGGATCATTTGGTTTTTACCCTTTCTTTTGCTGATGGCATCTATCATGTTGGTTGATTTGCAAATATTGTACTAATTGCAAATATTGGCCCATTTATTCCTTACATCCCAGGAATACATCCCACTTGATCATGGTGGGTGATTTTTTTTTTAACATATGTTGGATTCACTTAACTAATAATTTATTGAAGATTTTTGCATCCTGTTCATCAGCGATATTGGCCTATCATTCTCTTTTTTATGTAGATTTTGTGGCCTCATAGAGTGAATTTCCTTCCCCTTCTATTTTTTAGAATAACTTGAAAAAAATGAGTATTGACTCTTTAAATGTTTGATAGAATTCACCTGTGAACCTGTTTGGTCCTGTTCTTTTGTCTGTTGGTAGTTCTTTGATTGTTGGTCCAAGTCATTGCTGGTCTCTTTTTCTCTCGCTGCTTTTAAGATTCTCTCTTTATCACTACTTTTCGCCATTTTAAATACTATGTGTCTTGGTGTGGATCTCCTTGGGTTGATCTTGCTGGGGACACTCTGTGCCTCCCGCATCTGGATTTCTGTTTCCTTTCCCAAATTCAGGAAATTTTCAGCTATTATTTTTCCAAATAAGTTTTCTGTCCATTTTTCTATCTTCTCTTTTTCTGGGATCCCTATAATGGGAAGGTTTATTATGCTTGATGGTGTCAGTGGCTTTCCTTAAGTCTATTTTTATTTTTTATTTTTTTCTCTCTCCTGTTCAGCTTGATTGCCTCCCATTACCGTCCTCCCGGTCACCGATCCATTCTTCTGCTCCTTCGAGTCTACTCTTTCTCCATCTAGTGCATTTTAATTTCATTTATTGAGTTCTTCATCTCTGATTGGTTCTTTTTTGTTTTCTGTCTCTTTATTAAGGATCTCACTAAGGTCCTCCACTCTTTTTCTAAGTCCAGTGAGTATCTTTATGATCATTATCTTAAATTCCTTATCAGACATATTACTTATCTCCATTCCACTTAGGTCTCTTGCTATGATTTTGTCCTGTTCTTTCATTTAGGACATATTCCTCTGTCTTTTCAGTTTGTCTAATTCATGGTGTCTGTTAGGAATACCAACTACATCTCCTACTCTTAAAAGTAGTGGTCCTATCAGGGAGATTCAAATTAAAACCACACTGAGATACCACCTTACACCAGTTAGAATGGCCAAAATTAGCAAGACAGGAAACAACATGTGTTGGAGGGGATGTGGAGAAAGGGGAACCCTCTTACACTGTTGGTGGGAATGCAAGTTGGTGCAGCCACTTTGGAAAACAGTGTGGAGATTCCTCAGGAAATTAAAAATAGAGTCTCCCTATGACCCTGCAATTGTACTACTGGGTGTTTACCCCAAAGATACAGATGTAGTGAAAAGAAGGGCCATCTGTACCCCAATGTTTATAGCAGCAATGGCCACAGTCGCCAAATGGTGGAAAGAACCAAGATTCCCTTCAATGGACAAATGGATAAGGAAGATGTGGTCCATATACACTATGGAGTATTATGCCTCCATCAGAAAGGATGAATACCCAACTTTTGTAGCAACATGGACGGGACTGGAAGAGATGATGCTGAGTGAAATAAGTCAAGCAGAGAAAGTCAATTATCATATGGTTTCACTTATTTGTGGAGCATAACAAATAACATGGAGGACAAGGGGTGATGGAGAGGAGAAGGGAGCTGAGGGAAATTGGAAGGGGAGGTGAACCATGAGAGACTATGGACTCTGAAAAACAATCTGAGGGTTTTGAAGGGGCGGGGGGTGGGAAGTTGGAGGAACCAGGTGGTAGGTACTAGAGAGGGCATGGATTGCATGGAGCACTGGGTATGCTGCAAAAACAATGAATTCTGTTATGCTGAAAAGAAATTAAAAAAAAAAAAAGTAGTGGCCTTATGAATAAGAGGCCCTGGAGTGCCCTGCAGGGCAATCCCCTGTTCACCAGAACCGGGCACTTCAGGGAGGTCTCCTATATGTGTTGTGTGCTCCCTGCTGTTGTGGCTGAGCCACTTCTGCCTTCAGTCCAGTCATCTGCCATGACTCTCTTGGTCTGTTGTGGGCAGGGTTTGGTCTTTGTGCTGTTAGTTGCCAGTTTGGGGCCACTTTGGGCTTGAGTTTGCCCAGGGTTTGCCAGAGATACAGTAGCACTGAACTACAGGGTGCTTTCCCTGTGATTGCCCCCTGAGAAACTCTCATTGGTGGATGAGACCTGTAGTCAGACCAGATGTCTGCCCCAGCCCACAGCTGGGGCCACAGTCAGACAGGTATTTGTGGTTATTTTCCCTTCTCCCTGGGCCAGGAGTCACTGTGGAGTGGTTCCTGCCCCTGTCGGAGACCTTACACACTGCCAGGTTTGTGGCACCACTTTGGATGACTCCAGCTAAGGGTGGCTTCGAGGGGGCAGGTCCACTGGAGAATGCGGGGGAAGGGCACACAATCTTAGCAAGATTTCCTTAGATCTGGTATAGGATGGGACCTGGACTTGGGACATAGCTGGAGAGGGCATGTCCACAGGAGAACTCAGGGGCAGGCGGTGCTGTTACCAAGTTAGGTAGCAAGTGTTGTTGCCCTGCTGGTTCCCACATGTCTCTGGGTGTCTAGGATGGACATGAAGAGGGAAATGGTGGCCACCAGCTCCTTTGTTCTTGGTGAAGTCTCCCAATGATCCCTACTCTTCTAATACAGGTTCTGGGATTAATAAAAACAATTTTCCCTCCTGTATTCCCCAGGAGTTTGTTTTTGGTTTTGTTTTAAAGATTTTATTTATTTATTTGACAGAGAGAGATCACAGGTAGGTAGAGAGGCTGGCAGAGAGAGAGAGAGAGGGAAGCAGGCTCCCTACTGAGCAGAGAGCCCAATGTGGGACTCGATCCCAGGACCCTGAGATCATAACCTGAGCCGAAGGCAGCGGCTTAACCCACTGAGCCACCCAGGCACCCCTCCCCAGGAGTTTTTGAAGCTGCTGTTTCTATGCTGTCTCCTTGGGGCTGTTTGTTGTGCTATCTCCCTAAGGCAGGGACCCAGTCTTCTGTCACCTTCTGGGCTCTCCCAAAGCCAAGCCCACTGATTCTCAATGTTCCAGAGGTTAAGCCCCACTGTAAAAACTCAAGAAATTGGGCCCCTCTGGTTTTCAAAGCCAATGTTACAGAGATTTGCTTGCTTGCTTGCTTGCTTTTAATTTTACTTATTTATTTAAGAGAGAGGGAACAAGTGAGGAGAGGCAGAAGGGGAAGGAGAAAGAACCTGAAGCAGACTGTGCACTGAGTGTACGACTGTGAGATCTTGACCTGAGCCGAAACCGAGAATCAGACACTTAAACAACTGAGCCACCCACGCACCCAAGGATTTGTCTTTCTAAGGTACCTCTATACCTGAAGTGCCTGGTAGGAGGGTCTATCTCCCCTCACCCTGATATCATTAATCCTCCCTACCAAAAAACAGTCCTATGGGTCCCTTAAACTCCCAACTGCATATCCACCCTACCTATTCTCTTCAATATGGCCTCTTCTCTACACTTCGTTGTGAAGACTCTGTCATGCCAGTCCTTGGGTCATTTTCTGAGTTATTCACACTGATGTGGGTGTTATCTAGTTCTATCTGTGGGACAAGGTGAGCTTTGGAGCCTCCTACTCTACCATCTTCCCCAGAAGTCCTCAATATGAACCCTTTAAAACAAAAGGGAAGTCAGAGGAGTTTCAAGCATATGATGGATTTTACGTGTCCTCGCCAGCTTGAAGATGGAGGCCACACATGAGAAGAATGTGGGTAGCCTCTAGAAACAGAGAACAGACCCTAGCTGCGACTATCAAAGAGATGAAACACTCAGATCTGCAACTAGCAAAGAAATGGGGACTTCAGATCTATAATCAGGAGGAACTGGATTTTGACAACTTCAATAAGCATAAAATTATTTTCCATAATCTGTCGTTAAGATCCAACCCGGCCAACACCTTGGTTTCAGCAGTAGGAAACCCTGAACAGAGAACCCAGCAGAGCCCATACTGGATTTCTGGCCGACAGAACTATGAGCTAATAAGTGGGTGTTGTTTTATGCTGATAAGTTTTCTCAGCAATAGAAAATGAACATATTGTGTGTTAGTGGGTTTCTTCTAGGATCTCCTCTGCTCTATTCCTGGAGTTCTGCAGATTTCTTAGGGAAGGAGCTTCAAATCAACCCTCATCCCTGCCTTCAGTCTGGTCATATCAACAGTAGATGTAGCAAAATTCCTTGAGATGGTATTTCTACTTTACAGATGAAGATAGCTTAGAATTAATTTGCACAATGTCATACAGGTACTTATTTTTAGAGCTAGAATTTTAATGCAAAGATAAAGCTTATAGTTTTTCAATAATGCTAAGTTTCAGTAATGTTTTTGCCTAAATCAGGGAAATCAAATGCATGGTAAGCTTTTCATTACCTCCTTCTCCTGCATCCATGTCAGACATCTCCAATCTATCATAGAGTTCTTGGTCTCAGTCTGGATGGGGTTTCAGAATCCTTCTTAACACAGAGACCCAGAGCCTAAGGTTAGTTCCAGTGATTGAAGTTAGTATAATAAATGAACATAATTTGTTCATGAATTGGAAGAATTTGTATTGTTAAAATGTCCATACTATGCAAAGTGATCTATAGAGGCAATGCAATCCCCATCAAAATTTCAATGACATTCTTTACAGGAATTAAAAAAAAAAAAAAAAAACCCTAACATTTGCATGGAACTATAAAAGATCCCAAATAGCCAAAGAAATCTTGAGAAAGAAAAGCACAGCTGGAGGAATCAAACTCTCTGTATTACAATGTTCCAGTAATCAAAAATAGCCTGGTACAGGCATAAAAACAGACATAGGCCAATAGAACAGAATAGAGAGCCCAGAAATACAACCATACACATAGAGTCAACTGATCTTTGATAAAGATGTCAAAAATACAAAATGTAGAAAGGACAATCTCTTCAATACGTGGTGCTGGGAAAACTGGATATCCACACACAGAAGAATTAAATTGGATCCTTATTTCACACCATATACAAAAATCAGCTCAAAATAAAGGCTTAAGCTAGACCAGAAACCATAAACTACGGGAAACCATAAAGCTACTAGAAGAAAACGCAGGGGGAAAGCTTCCTGATACTGGTCTAGGCAATGATGTTTTGGAGATGACACTAAAAACACAAGCAACAGTGTTCCAAGATTCATTGTTTATGCACCACACCCAGTGCTCCTGGAACACTGAAAAAATAAAATTAAATTAAAGAGTGAAAAAAAAGAAAGACTGATAAATCACTGACCTCTATTTCTGAAACTAATAGTATGTTATGTTAATTAATTGAATTTAAATTAAAAATAAATAAATAAAGAGAAAAACAATTTATTAAAACACACGCCCACAGGCAACAAAAGCGAAGATAGATAAATGGGATTGTATCAAACTAAAAAGCTATGCATAGCAAAGAAAACAAAGGCAACAAAGAAAACAAAGTTAAAGGCAATCTACAGAATGGGAGAAAATATTTGCAAGTTATATCTGATAACATCCAGAATATATAAGAACTCATACAACTCAACAACAACAACAAAAAAACCTGATTTAAAAACAGGTAAAGAATTTGAGTACATTTCTCCAAAGATAATATATAAATAGCCAACAAGCTTATGAAGAGATGCTTAATGTCACTAATCATCACCAGAATGAAAGTCAAAAACACAATGAGATAATCACCTCACAGCCATTAAGATGGCTAATATAAAAAATAATAATAACAAGTGTTGACAAGGATGTGGAGAAATTAGAATCCTTGTACACTGTTGGGAAAATTGTAAAATGGGGCAACCATTGTAAAAAATAGTATGGCAGTTCTTCAAAAAAGTAAAAACAGAATTACCATATGTCCTGGCAATTCCACTTCTGGGTTTTAGCCAAAATAATTGAAAGCAGGGTCCTGAAGTTGTAGTTTCACATTCATGTTCATAGACACGTTATTCACAATAGACAAGAGCAGGGAGTTCTCCAGAGGTCCACCGACCGATGAATGGATAAACAAAATATGGTATACGCAGACCATGAAACAACGTTAAAAAGAAAGGAAATTTTGTCATGTGTTATAACATAGATGAACCATGAGAAAATTAATTGAAATCAAATTAACCACTCACAAAAGGACAAATACTGCCCAATTCCACTTATATAAGGTATGTAAAGTTGTCAGATTTATAGAAATAGAAAGTAGAATGGCGGTTACCAGGACCTGGGAAGAGGGGGAGATGGGCACTTCTTGTTCAGTGGTTGTGGGGACTCCATTTTGACAAATAAAGAAGTCCTGGAGATCTGTTACTCAACACTGTGAGACTACTTAACACTACTGAACTGTGCAGTTAAAAATGGCTGTGATCATCAAGTTTTTACCACAACTAAAGGTTGATTTTTTTTAATCAGAGAGGAAAAAAAAAAAAAAGACACATTCCATATATCCAGAAAAGCTGTATTTATTTATTTATTTATTTATTTATTTATTTATTTTTATTTTTAAAGATTTTACTTATTTATTTGTTTGACAGAGGGAGACACAGTGAGAAAGGGAGCACAAGCAGGGGGAATGGGAGAGGGAGAAGCAGGCTTCCCGACAAGCAGAGACTCAATCTCAAGACTCTGGGATCATGACCTGAGCCCAAGGCAGACGCTTAACAACTGAGCCATCCAGGTGACCTGAAAACCTGTTATTTAGAAATATAAAATCATCTAAACACTCCAGTGAAAAGGTGGAAATAGTTAGATTGAGCAGAAAAACAGAACTCAGTTATGTGCTACAAGAAGGCCAGTCCAGCTTTGTTTGGATTTGTGTTAACATGCATCTGTTTCTTTCTTTCTTTTTTTCTTTTTTTACTTTAAACGCTTTGTGTCTTTATATTTAAAGTGTCTTGCTTAAAGGCAGCATACAGGATTAAGAAATAATAAATTGAAACTTTTCCCAAAATAATAAAGAAAATCAAACCACAGATCCAAAAAGCTCAGAAAACCTGAAGCAGATAAGGCAAAGAAATCCTGAAGTCAGCCAAAGAAGAAAGACACATACAGAGAAACAAAGATAAGAATAAAAGACGACTTCTCATCAGAAAGTATGCAAGTGGAAAGATGATGCTAGAGATTTTTAAAGGACTGAAATATTTCCTTCCTTAGGTGCAGACAGAATGGAAAAAAGAGGCTAGACATGAAACCGTGAGGTTAGAACAAGTAAATCCCAGGTGCGAGAAAGCGTAGGAGTAGAGAGGAAGCTAATAAGATCTCGTGTTTTAAGTTTTTATTATATTTCTTGTACCATAATAAAGCTTCAGACGCTGTTTTAGTCATTTCTCATGACTAAATGAAGTATTATTACTCTCATCTCACAGATGAGGTATAGGCGTTGGGGTAACTGTCAGTCCTTCAGAGAAGCTGCGTGTCCTGGTGTTCCTGAGACCCACGCAGGGCATCCCAGCTCTGCAGACAAGGCAATGGTAGAAAGCCGGCATCAAGAACCGTGAGGATCTGAGAGCTGAGCCCCAGAAGACAATGGTTGGCAATGTGCGAACAAACAGGAGACCTCGGGTAGTAGAGTAGGGAACACTGGAATGAGAATGTTGAGAGCAGAGCTGGGTCACCAGGAGTTCCCTGAGGAGATGGAGGTTTTGAGAGTCGTGCTGCACTCCTCGTTACCTGCCACGCAGCTGAAAGGGTAGGCTTTTGACCCGGGACCCATCAATCCTCCATCCTCACGTCCTAAGCACCCATTAAGTGCTGGCGATATTCTCAAATAATTTAATCAGAAGCAAATAAATTAAGGTAGGGGATTAAAAAGACGTGAAAGCAGCAGACTTTGAAGTTCCAAGGGAAGGGCAGACTGTAAGAGCCACTAAAGCTTCCTGGTAAAGCTGAGATTTGCACTCTTCCATGGAAGAAGAGCAGCCAGAGGTGAACAGATGAAAGAGAAGCACATTCCAAGCATGCTGGAAGGCACAGAGTTGGAAATACGTATTTCATGATAAGCATTGTGCTGACAGGCAAAGGGGCTTTGCCAAAAAGAAATACCAAGGGTTAGGATTGGAAAGATAAATGCCAGAATATGTGAACACTTGACTTCTGGTCTTGAGGGCAATCCAAGGTGTTTCACTTTCCAGTCATTTCCCATCTCTACATCAGGGTCCTACAGTCTAATGAAAGAACTTTAGACTCGTAATACCGTATTTCTACCTTCACAGATGTGACAATTCCATGAAATCACCATGGAGGCAGGGAAGTAAGAAAACTAAACGCCCATTACCATGAAGGTTCAAATACTTTTCTTGAATTTTGGAAGTTGAAAAACAGATCAATATCCTGTTTGATTTGAGATATTCGAGGCTTATGAAACAGACTAAAAATAGCACATAACAAGGCAGTCCCATGTTCCTATAGCTTCCCATATGGTTCAAGAGCCTTATACTCATCACCGCTCAGTGAAGCATATGGTTTATGTGTGAAGAGAGGCAGTGATTCAAGGTGGCTTAGAGTTGCTCAGCTATCCCTCCTGTCTCACTAGGGCCAGAGCATCCTAACAGGCTTTAAAAGGCTTTTCTTCATAGATGCAAAGGACCCAAATAAAACTGCCAACAGGAAGTCATCGATGAGTGCTCTATTTTCTTGCCATGAGAAACTTAACCTGGAATCACGAGTACACCACATTTCAGGGTTCTCAGAAGCATCACCTTTGGGAATTCAGGACATAGCTTCGTTCACCTCATTACAGCCGTACAACAAAGCCCTAGTTCTCTTAGCTGGTGGGAGGCAGACCATGATGTTCTTCGGGTTTCGAAAGAACAAAGACTCTACATTCAAGCTGATTAGAATTCCAATCCTGGTTCTGCTGCTTGGGCATTCTCTAAGACCATCAGCTCCCTCTGTAAAATGGATGCAATCATGTCTACTACCTCTGGGGGCGCCTGGGTGACTCAGTCAGTTAAGGGTCTGCCTTTGGCTCAGGTCATGATCCCAGGGTCCTGGGATGAAGTCCCTTACAGGGCTCCCTTCTCAGTGGGGAGTGTGCTTCTTCCTCTCCCTCTCACCCAGTTTGTGCTTGCGCGCTCTCTCTCTTTCTCTCTCTCTCAAGTAAATAACTAAAATCTTTTTTAAAAAGCTACTTCTTAGGGTTATGGTGATGGGTAAACCAAATGAGGTGAGGTAGACTAAGCACCAGCCATTGTCTAGGCACATGGGATGCATGTCATGTCCATTTTCTTCTCCTGTTTCCAGTGCGAAACTTAATTTTAAAATTATAAAATTTCCCTTGGGTATTTATAAAAAAAAAATCCTGAAATTAAGTAAGTATTGCATGAAACATTTCTAGAAACTGAATCAAAAAGGCATTTAACATCTATTACCATTAACCTGCAAAAAAAGCCACAAAAATAGACCAAGGAAGAAAGTGTGAAGATCTCATTATAAATAAATTTAGAGACAGTTTTCTCCTTCCCTAAGGCAAAACGTCCCATGCTCTTAATTAAACTTCTCAAAATTCATCTTCATTCTTCCTTCCATTCAAGTCTTCAGGCTTTTTTCTCTCTCTCTCTTATCTACCAACTGGAGCTTCTATTAAACATGCACATGTACATACACATTGTGTGTGTGTGGGGGGGGCGGTTCCCCTCCCTCCCGCTCTTCCTTCCCTCAACTCCCAGTTCTTGTCTGAAAAATTATTTGATTCCTTGGGAATAAATTGTAATTATATTGTATTTCTATAGAAAGCCCCTTCACTATTTTGCTGTCCACAGATAGATGATCTGAAAAATGGAACTGTGTGATAATTGCCATAGCAGGCTGTGCTGGACTTTGTATGTTTGCAGATTATTAGATAGCTCTTAATTACCTGTAGATTAGGTACGAATTACTTAGTTTGACATTAGGGTTCCTTCCTAGGTTCGTCTTCTGTCAGTCTCATTGCAATGGCATTCTGGTCTTTCTGGATAACAGACTGTTCCCTAAATCCACTCTCCTTCCAGACAACATTTCCATTAGTTGCACATACCCATTGCCTTTACCCCTTGCTGTATGATCCTTGAAATGCCCTCTCCCTGCATTGTTTCCATACCTGCCTCCTTACATAGAGTGTTCAGCTCAAATGTCACTCATTTTCACTCTATCTGAGCTAATGACTCCCTCTTCTGTGCCTCCAGCAAACAACAATGGGACCTATCACCTGTAGTTTGTGGTAGTTGGTGGTGTGTGATTCTTCCCCAATAGAACACAAGTTTTATACTCCTTTTATTCATATCCATCATCCCCGTGCTTTCAATGTGTCATTACAATCTCAGGGCACAGGGAGGACAAAAACTATATGTAAATTTTACTAATGAAAAAATAAATTATCTTGTTTTTATTTTTTAACATTTTTTTAAGTAGGCCCCATGCCCAAAATGGGGCTTGAACTCGTGACCCTGAGATCAAGAATCGTTCGCTCTATAGGCTCTGAGCCAGGTAATTGCCCCTGAAAATGGAAATTAAATTCAATATGATTAGATCCCATTGTTATTGACAGGAAGGAAAAAAAAAACAAACAGAAAAAGAAAGGGTTTATTTCTCTTTCATATGCCTGAAGTATGTTTGGTTCCCAGGTGTTAGGGACCCAGGCTTCTGCCCACCCCGTTATGCCCCAAAGCATACCTCTTTTCTCATTTCCACCTCAGGATCCAAAATGGTTGCCCCAGTTCCAGTCATCCCACCCACATTCAATCCAGCAGGAGATAGGAAAGGAAAGAAAAAGGGCACATTTCTCCAATTAAAAACATTTCCTGGAGGGGCACCTGAGTGGCTCAGTTGGTTAATTGTCCAACTCTTGATTTTGGCTCAGGTCATGATCTCGGGTCATGAGATCAAGCCCTGTGTCTCCAACTCTGTGTTCGGCATGATGTCTGCTTGAGATTCTGTCTCTCCCTCTCTCTCTACCCCTTCCCCCTACTTGTGCATGCACATATGCTCGCTTGCTGTCTCTCTCTCTCTCTCAAACAAATAAATAATAATAAAATCTTAAAAAAAAAAAACAGTTCCTGGAAATCATATGTTCCATTTCCATTTCCTGATCAGAAATTTATAAACTGACACATAGTAATAAGGCAGGTTGGGAACTATAGAGTGTCGTTATCTGAAGTTTCATTATGCAAACTAAACACGTACTTATGAAACAGAATCCCTGCAACTGCAATGACTTATGATAATTTGAAGTTATGCTCAAGGCAAGTTAAAATGTGCAACACATTTAGCATTAATTACTCTACATTCATGCATATATTTTCACATGTATTTATAGCTAGGATTTAAACTTAACCATGTAATGGGATATTACTGCAGTCTCTGCTTCTGAGATTGCCCACGTCTAATCGTGCCAGAATTGTTCCCCCAGCTTTGGTTGTTAAACAGGGCCCCCCATTACTCCCTGACGATGTTAATGAAAAATGGTTCATAAGCAAAGTAGGTAACTTAATTGTAATCAAGAAATCAGCTTAGTGATATTACTTAAAGAAATCACATCTGAAAGTCACCATACCCCAAACCAAATCCTTCCCCTCCTCCTGTGCTCTCATCTTAATGATGGCACCACCATCTGCCCACCTGCTCAAGCCAGAAGCATGGAAATCTCTCTGTACAGTCACCAAGTTCTGTAGATGCCTCCTGTTTCAGTCCCTCCCTCTATGCCCTCACCATCAGGTTCTTGATGTGCAGGCTCTCACCCCGCCTGTTCTTCTCCTGCACTTTTCCTACCAGACTCCCACTTCTAGTTACAGCCCCCTCCTCACTGCTGTCAGAATGACCTTCCAGATTACAAGTGTGTTGTTCTCTTGCCTTAAATCCTCCATAACACTCACAGGATCAAGCCCACACTGGTTAATTCCCAACCATCCTGGCCACATGAGGAATCCTGCCAACCTCCCTATAACATTAAAATTTTTAATAAGCATCTATTATATAACAATTCCCTACTTTTTAAAGTATTTCCCTATTGCTAGACATTTACATTATTTGCATTTTTATCTTTAATGCTTTGATGAGTATTAATTTTCATGAAGCTTTGTATTTTAGAATATTTCTTTAGATTAGATTTTTAGAAAGAATATAACTAAGTCAGTGAGTATGGACTTATTTTGGGGGGATGGACATTTTTAAGGACCATGTTACATATTGCCAAATGGCTTACTAAAATGCCCAAACCCATTTGGATTCACAAAAGCAGTACCTGAAAGTAAGCATCACATTTAAAGAGCTATAAGCCAACTATAAAGCACCTATAGCAGGAGGAAAGAAATTTGAGGAATTTGCAAACATCCCATGCAAGTGATTATTGGAGACACATGGGACCTAGGTAATAAGGGTGAAGATAGGAGAGGATAGTTGTTCAAATAGGATGCTTCTCTGAAAAGAGAAGTGAGTGTGGGCCATGATACTTGCTAAACATGAGTACAATATTATGATAAGGTTACCATGAGGAAGAGGAAACAGACTTTGGTGTCATTTACAGAAAACGATAGAATAGCACTAGCTACTACTGATTGAGCATTAGCTGTGTGTCAGGCACTGGGCTAAGCATTGTAGATATGTAATTACTGACTTCATTTTACAGATGGGTAAGTAAGACTCTGAACGTTTTAGTCACTTACCCAGAATCACAGAGGTAACTGATAGCAGATCTAGTATTCATAAATCCAAGTGCACTGATTTTAAAGACCATGTTTTTCACCACTACACCAGGAGTTCCCATTCTTTTCCACCAAAGTAAACCTAATGGTAGAGAAGAATGAAAGGGGACCCTTGGGATTTGTGGAATTGAGTGGACAGAGCTAACTCTCTATTGTGTCTATACGTACATATCATCACCATCATCATTCACATTGGGCAAAATGAGAAAGTAACTCAGATGTCCACCAGTGGGTAAATGGATAAACAAAATGGTATGTTTGTACAATGGAATTCATAGAATTCTTTAGAGGAATGGAAATACTGTCGCATGTTACAATATGGCTGAAACTTAAAGACATTATGCTAACTGAAATAAGCCAATCACAAAAAGATAAATATCATCCAATTCCACTTATATGCCATATCTAAGGTAGTCGAACTCATAGCATCAGAAAATAGAATGGTGGCTACCAGCGGCCAAGGGGAAGGTGAATGGAGCTGTTTAATGGGTATGGGGTTTCAGTTTTGCAACATGAAAAGTTTCTGTGAATCTGTTTCACAGCAATGTGATTATACTTAACACTGCTAACATGTACACCTAAAATGGTTAAAATGGTAAATTTTACATTATGTGCTTTTACTGCAATTTAAAAATCTAGGTACATTGTTGTATCAGATTTGATATTTACCATAGCAAGATGTCCCGCTCCCAACTTTCCAATAAAAATGATCCTCTAGGAGCATGTGCAATTTTATCTGTAGCTTTGCATATCCCTGCATGTGTTGTGCTCAGTTTGAGAAGCATTGCTCTGCACCACTCTTCCAAGGAAACCAAATGCAACATTATCCATGGGGCACTGCCATTTCTGTATCTTCATCCAGAGTAACAATTGGTTATTGTCTTTCTGTTTTTAATTCCATTGATGGTATCTTTAGGCTTTCCTTTTGGCTACTTTTGGTTTAATCTGTTCTTCCCTTTCTGAATTCTTAAGGTGGATTTAGATCTGTTTCTAACAAAAGTATATGAAGATATAAATTTCTGTCTAGGCATTTCAATAGCTGCTTCCTATAATTTTTAATACATTTTTGTTTTCATTCAGTTTTAAATATTTCTAATTTTCCTTGTGATTTGTGCATTCACCCACAGGTTATTTAGAGTGTGATGTTTAATTCCTAAATATTTGGGGATTTCCACCTCTCTCTATTGCTGTTTTCTACTTTCATTCTATCATGGCCAAAGAATTTATTTTGTGTTGTTTCCATCATCTTAAATGTTTTTGACACTTGTTTTATGGTCCTGAATATAGTCCTTCTTGATAAATTCCATGTAAACTCAGAAAAGAATGTACATTCTGCTGTTGTGGGATGTAATGTTTTAGTTGGTTTTTCCTTTCAGTTCTATCAGGTCTTGTGTATTTTGAAGCTCTAGTTAACAGATACACATATATCCAGAATTATTATTTTCTCTTGGTAAATTGATTCCTTTTGTTATGATCAATTTTCTTTCTTTGTGTCTGGCAATAATCCTTGTTCTGAGATCTACTTTGTCTGGTATGAATGTGGCCACTCCAGCTGTCTTTTGATTGGGTAATACACCTTTGAGTATTGCATGATACATCTTTATCATACTTTCCCTTTTAACCTGTGTTTGTAATTATAGTTAGAGTGGGTTACCTTTGTCTAGCAAATAGCTGCATCTCGCTTTTTGGTTCAGTATGACAGTCTATGCATCTCAATAGGAGAGTTTAGAACTTTTAAATTTAATATGATTATCAATATGGTATATTTGACAGTTGTTAAGAGAGTAAATTCTGAGTTCTCATCAGAAGGAAAAAGCCATTATTTTCCTCTTTTTTGTGGATCTATAGGAGATGATGGATGCTACCTTAACTTATTGTAATCGTTTCTCAATAGATGTAAATCACTATGCGGTATATACACGGTAAACTTTTTCTGTGCTGTATGTCAATTACATCTCAATAAAAATGAAGAAAATGAATGAAAAAATCTTCATGTGGTTAGATGCAAATATACTACCTTGCTATTTGCTTTACATTTGCCCGATTTGGTCTTTGTTTCTTTTCTCTTGTCTTGTTTTGGGTTGGAATTTTTTTAATATTCCATTTTATCTCTGGTCTTGGCTTATGAGCTACACCTCTCCGGTTTTCCGGTTCTCATCTTTCTTTTTATTGGCAATGCTGTTTTCATTGTTGTTCTAAGACTTACAACACACATCCTCAACCTACTTCAGTCTCTCATCAAACAACATCATACTCCCTCACCTACAGTACAAAATCCTCACCGCAGGATGCCTTCATTTCCCACCTCCAGTCTCCCATGCCTTCTTTGATACATTTCACCTTTCTATGTGATAAAGCCCTCAATACATTGTCATTAATTTTGCTTTAAACTTTTTTAAGTGAGGAAAAAAATGTGTTTATGCCTACCCCCATATTTACAATTCTTTTTAAAATATTTTTTTATTTATTTATTTGAGAGAGAGAGCGAGAGCACAAGCAGAGAGATGGGCAGAGGGAGAAGCAGACTCCTCACTGAGCAGGGGGCCCAAAGTGGGACTTGATCCCAGGACCCTGGGATCATGACCTGAGCCAAAAGCGGACATGTAACTGACTGAGCTATTCAGTCACCCCCATATTTATGATTCTTGATACTCTATAGTCTTTTAATAAATCAGATAGCATGTTCCTGCTGCCTGAGGAAAGTTTATCATTTCTTTTAGTTCAGGTCTGCTGGCAATGAATTCTCTCTGATGTTGATGATCTGAAAAAAGTGTTTACTTCTCCTTCATTCTTAAAGGATATTTTTGGTGCGAATATAATTTTAAACTGCCAGATTTCTTCCTTCTAGAACTTTAAAGATTTTGCTCCATTATTTTATTAGTTTTTTTAGGGCTGCCATGCAAACTACCAGAGACTGGGTGGCGTAAACAACAGGCTCATAGTTCTAGAGGCTAGAAGTCCACGATCAAGGTGTTGGCCAGGTTGGTTTCTCCTAAGGCTTCTCTCCTTCTCTCCCAGATGGCCACCTTCTTGCTTTGCCTTGCTGTGTCTTTCCTCTGTATGTTTGTGTCCTTACCTCCTCTTCTTATAAAGATACCAGTCACATTGGGTTAGGGCCCACCATACAATCTCATCTGATTACCTCTTGAAAGACCTATCTCCAAATACAATCACTGGGAGTGCTGGGAGTTAGGTCTTCAACATGGGAATTTGGGGAGTGCATGTTCAGCCCGTAACAACTGTTTTCTGAGAAGAGTGTGCTATCACTCTTAGCTCTGATTCACTGTATCTAATGCCTTTTCTCCCCAGCTGCTTTTAAGATTTTTCTCTTCACCACTTTTTAAAAAAAGATTTATTTATTCATTTGAGAAAGTTGAGTACACATGCAGAGGGGCAGAAGGAGAGGGAGAGAGAAACTCCAGGCAGACTCTGCACTGAGCACAGAGCCTGATGGAGGACTCTATCCCAAGACCCTGAGATCATGACCTGATCCAAAACCAAGAGTCAGGCACTTAACTGACTGCGCCACCCAGGCACCCCTCTTTATCACTTTTTTCAACAATTTGATCAGGATATATATTGGTATGGTTTTCCTATGTTTATCCTTTTTGAAGTTTGTTGCAATTTTTAAATCTGATGCTTACACTTCTTATAAAATCTCAAATATGTCAGCCATTATTTCTGCATATATTTTCTGTTCCCTCACTACCCCAGCATTCTCCTGTCTTTCTGAGACTCAAATTTTACATATGATAAAACATTTATCTTGCTCCATGGGTCATTGCTATCTTCTTCATTTCTTTAGTACTTTTCGTCCTATGCTTAGTTTTAGATAGTCTCTATTGTTTTGTCTTTCTTTTAAGATTTTATTTATTTATTTGAGAGGGAAAGAATGAAAGAGAGAGAGCACAAGAGGGGAAGGTCAGAGGGAGAAACGGACTCCTCGCCCAGCAGGGAGCCCAGTGCAAGACTCGATCCCGGGACTCCAGGATGATGACCTGAGCCGAAGGCAGTCACCCAACCAACTGAGCCACCAGGCGCCCTTATTGTTTTGTCTTTACCTTCAAGCTTTCCTTTACTGTAACTAACCAGCCATTAATACCACCAGGGTATTTTTTCCCAATTGTATTTTTCATTCTAGAAGTTGCATTTGGGTCTTTTTTATATCTTCCATTTCTTCTATGCTTTCCACTAGTTTCTTGAATATCTGGAGTGAATTTCTAGAAGTCTTAACATCTTGGTTAATTCCATCATTTTTGTCATTTCTATACTTGCACCTATAGATTTTTCTCTTGACTAAAGGTTGTATTTTCTCATGTCTTTGTATGCCTGACAAAGTTTTATTGAATGCTAGACATTTTGAAGTCTACATTGTTGGTCCTGGGTTTTGTTGGATTCCTTTAAATTGATTGGGACTTCATTCTGGCATGACTTAACTTTACTTGAAAGCAGTATGATTCTTTCAAGACTTGCTTCTTTCTTAAGATCTTATTTACTTATTTATGTATTTATTTATTATTTGTTTATTGTGAGAAATAGAGCAGGAGCGGGGCGGCGGGGGGGTGGGTGGGGGGGGGTGGGATGCAGAATGCAGACAGAGGCAGAGGAAGAATCTCAAGCAGACTCTGTGCCCTGACAGGAGCCTCCATCTCATGACCCTGAAATCATGACTGAGCAGAAATCCAGAGTTCGCCGCTCAACCGACTGGGCCACCCAGGCACCCCTCAAGGTTTGCTTTTTAGTGTTCTCAGTGTGGGTTCAGATTAGCTTTTGTCTTTGAGAAGGTGCTGAGTGGGAAAGAAGAATCAAGTCCAAGGACAGAGTGAATGGACAGGACTAAGAGGCAGGAGACAGAAAAGAGCAGGAGGAATGAGCGCCATCAAGGGACAAAGACCAGAGACGGGCAGACCTGAGAAGTTGCATTCCTGTAAAAGTCAGCAAATATTTAAATTGTCATGGGGGGAGGGGGAACGGAGTGTGTTTATTTATAAAACTGAGCTAGGGTCTGGGCTGAGATGATCATAAACAGGTTTCTCCTTTTCATTCAGAAGTCCAGTGTGATGTGGGACATTGTCTCAGTGCAGCCAAGCATCCTTCGTCCCCCCCCCACTCCCGCCCCCCAAAGGAAGCGCTAAGCCTGCTATTTGTTTACCAAATTTGCAGCTGCACATTTCCAAAATGCCCTCTAGGGGGCATTATGGCCTCCATTGAAAACCTGGTTTGGGATCTCAGGATTTAAAATATGCCTCTCTTCCGTGGCCCCAGTTCCTCATCCTGCCACAACATCTTGCCACAATCCCAAGAGCCCTTTTCTTTGTACACTCTTCCTGGATGATGAATTTATTCACTTTTGCGGCAGCAACTCCCTCCCACTGTTCATGGTTCCCACCTCACTTGTACAACTCTCCCTTCCCATATCTGCCTCATCCTCTCTGTTCAAAGTCAGCTCACCCTTGAGTGCTGCCCACTCCGTGAAGGCTTCTCTCTCCCTCTTACCTTCGGATATACTGCCTCAGGCTTAGTTCTCAATCTTAAGGAACTCCTCAAGCTGTAGTCAGGATTGGCACCTAAAAAGCTGGGAAATGGCTTTTTAAAACATCAATTCCAAAGCAAGCTCCTCAAAAAGGTAGTATTTCAGTAAGCCTGATCAATTATTTTCATTTATAAACACCCACTGTTTGTAACGTACTTGGTAATGTACATTTTAACAAGCTCTCAGAGATATTTTGATATAAACTAAAAAATTAAGATCTGCCACGTTGGACATTTCATTTGCATCCCAAGTGGTGTGTAAACCTTTCAATGTAGGAATCCTTTTTAATGCTTGGAAGCTAGCTCCATGCTGAGCACATAATTGGAGTTTTCACTTTTCAACGTCAGGCACTGAGGATTAGTGGGACCCAGGGGTATCTTGTTGACAGATTGTAGTTTTCTGCCTGATCTAGATCAGCCATATTCTTTGATATGCAATTGAGTGTGTTTTCTGGGTCTTATATACAGTGCTTCAGTAAAATGCTATACCAATGAAGCCTCAAGACAAGTGGCCTGGCCTTTCTTTTAACTAGATTGCTGCCCATAATCCCATCCTATGAAGAAATTCTGGAGCAACCAGTGCCTAGGACACAGAGAATAATAAAACTGGTTCCTGATTTCAAGAAACTTCAAGTCTAATAGATGAGAGAGATAGGTAAACAAATAATTACATAGTAATCAAACCATGTAAAAGGTACCAAATATTGATGAAGTCAGGGAACTTAATATCTGAGTTGACTTTAAAGAATGATTAACAATTAATATTCAGCAAGGCAGGGAAGAGCAACCCAAGTAAGAGAATTGCCTTTGCAAAGGATGGCAAGGTGGATTCATAGGGTTGAACAAGGTATGAATGCTAAGTACAAGTGTTTGGTGAAAGAGAATAGTGGGAATGAAGCTTCCTCCCAGTCTTGGGTTTTCCCATGGCAGGATGGAGATGCTAGTGGGGTAGATTTGTGGGAATAGATCCTTAAGCCATTCTTGTCTCCTTTTACTCAGAGGCAGACAGTTCTAGATGGCATGGCCCCAAGCCTCTCACTTTCTCAAGCACAGTAGCTTCTAAAGCCCTGGGGCTATAAGTCTGATCTCCACATTCACTGGAGAGCAGTGACTTTCAAGGAGCTTGGATTGCAACTCCCAGAAAGAAATACATCTTATGCTGTGACCTAGAACACACATGTGCAAATGTAAAACTGAAACACAACTTCTCCAAAACACTATCTCCATTGTTGCTTGCAGTCACTTTGATGTTTTGTTTCCTAGTCTATTCCATTGAAAAAAAAAAAAAAATTAAGGTTAGGCGGCACCCACTAAGTTGATATCACAGTCTAATGAGCCACAACTGGCACTTTGAGAAATACTCTCCTGGAACTTACATTCTAGTTTGGAAGTGTTGAGAAACAGCAGAGTACAGCCACCAAGGGCTTGGACTCTGGGAGCAAATGGCCAGAATTCAAGTCCCAATTCACCTATATATTGCCTGCATGATCCTGATCAAGTTACTTAACCTTTGTATGCCTCAGTTTCCTAGTCTGCAAAATGGGATAAGAGTACTACTGGGTAGTGTTGTTGTGAGGATGAAGTGATAGATGTAGAGATAGACATAGATATATACCCAGAAAACTGCTGGGCATCTAGTAAGTACTGCTGAAGTGTTAACTGCCATTATCTTCTTCCTCCTTGGCTCATCCTCATCATCAATGAACCTCCTGTCATCCCCTCCTAAAATGAAGAAGCCAAATGCAGTACCACTGGTGGGTTGGGGTGGGGAGATTTACCAAAAGGTTTATTTATAAAGCTGTCCAAAGCTACAAAGAGTGTGGGCCAGGGGGAGGCCCCTTGCTCTTGCAGGCTGTGGCCCTGTTTGCAAGGAAGAAGAAGGAAACTCCTTTCCCAGTCATGGTTTAGTGTTTTGGATAAGGTGGGTCTGAAATGATCCCTCTGCATTCCATTAACAAACATTTTATTTCCTTGCTAACTTTTATGACCACCTAGAATCCCACACTCGCAAAGGAATGGGAACCTTCTTACTGTGTGTGTTGAGGACGATTGGAATGCCAATCCACAGAAGGCAGGCTGGAATTTCTTTCCTCATCAATTCAGTGAACTCAATCCAATAATGGACAACCCACAAAGGGGGTTTAAAAAAATGAAGAAGAAGAAAAGCAAAAGCAAATTTTTCCATTATGCCGAAGGCTGCCATGTTTAACCCACCTCACCTAGCACCTCTCAGTTGCTCTGATGGTCCAACTAAGGAAAAAAAGGGACATCAGCCACCCTAGGGGTAGAAACCCAAGAATACTCTGTCCAACACTCAAAGGACAAATTCAGAAAATAAAGAACAGGAGACCTGGAGTAAATATTTCATTGGTCATGATGATCAAAAGATGATGGTTAATACACACACACACACTCAGACCTCATCCCACCTGTTGCAGGGCGGAAGCAGACCTCCGGGCCCCCCACCCACTCCCTGGGCTTCTCCTTCCATGCCCTGCAGCCACACCGTCACCCAAGACCCCACCCTTCACTTGGTACTTCTACTGCCCCATTTGTAGCTTCCCTCGACAGGGTGCCTGGATGTTCACTGTGAAGAAAAGCCAAGGACTTGACCTGAGTCTGCGGTGGGCAGGGTTGCAATGTCCATGAGTTCTTCTCTACCTCCTTTCCCAAATTCTCTCCTTCTCTCCCCTCTCCCACCCCATCATTGTTCCCCAGAAACAAATAGGATGGCTTCACTGGTCAATTCTTTACATGTACAAACACCAAAAGCAGAGGAAACACCCCTGGCCACCCCCCTCCCCCCAAACCCCAGTGCTGGGAGAGCAGCCGACGGCGGACGAGGCTGCCTTGGGAACTGCGGAGCTGCTGGAGCTGTCCGGCTGTTCTGGAAACTTCTTTGGCCTCTGGGCTTTACCTGGAGGCCTCTTCCTTCAGCTCCTTGTTTTTCCGCACCTCCTCTGCGTGCTTGTCCTGAGAAGGAAGGGAGTGAAAAGGGCAGGTCACACAGGCTTCCCCAGGGATAAAAAGGAAGCCGAGGGGCAAGAGAACCCAAAGTAAGAATTGCAGCTGCAGGAAGTGATGAGGAAGGTCTGCAAAGATGTCCTGAGAAGGGGCAAGACTGGTAGGAGGCAGGTGAGTGAGCTGACTGGTACGGCCCCAGGGAGCTCATTGACTGGGGCCAACCTCCCCAGGGGGACCCACCTCACAGCAACCTCAGACTCCACCAGCCTCCCCCTCCTTCACCTGGCCCTCCTGGGCTTGCACTGAGTGCATGGGTTGACTTATTGTAAGGAGCAGCTCAGTGCAGCTACACCGGAGGAGCAGGTGGAACAGACAGGCCTCATTACAAATGTCCCCTACACACACTTGCAGCGTGACCGCTGCTTTCACTTCTGTCCATCCCCTCAGTTGTTTTCTTCAGCCCCATGGTGAAAGATGAGGGCTCTTAAATATAAATTGACTGGGGAACTTTTGGAAATGTCACCCAACTCCAAAAAGTGGACTCTCTCATAAGTGGTGTATGAGAACCATCTTCGCCGGACAGCATAATCAAACCAAAAGATGGGATCTGACCTCAAAGACCCATCAGCTGTGTGACCTTGACCAACCACTTCATCAGTCTCTGGTGTTTAAAGACAGGGCCTAAACCAGAAGTTCTTTTTACCTCCAGAATTCTGTGATTTTAGCTTTCCCCTCTAGGACACATTATGGTCTGCCTTACATCACTGCTCATTGTGCATCTGTCTAGGTCCTCTATTGGATGGTGACTTCCCTGGAGGCAGGGAGCACGCCTTTTTCTCCTTTATATTTCCCAGTTCCCCCTATGGTACTTTGCACTCAGCAGGTGCTTGATAAATATCATCTCTGCCAGACCCTGGCAATCACCCAAATAGCATCATATTCAGATATCAAAAGTCAGCCTGGAGTAGGCCTACTGAGGCAGACCAGGAGCCCAGGATAGACTGAAAACCATGAATCCATCCCTGAGAAGACCCTAGAACTTTCCACTGCCCTGGGGAGAGTGTGGGTAGTGGTGTGTCTAGGATAATGTTTCTAAACCTTGCTATGCATTATCAGCAAAATCTAGGGAATTGGTTAAACTGCTGGATCCTCAGGAACCATCCCTAGAGAGCCAGTGATGGTAGACCAGTAGGCTCCCAAGGATCTGTAGTTTTAAACTCTATACCCGGTGAATCTGATGTGGATGGTCAGTGACCCATGCAGATACTGACACAGAAAACATTGACTTGGAGCAGGCAGAAGCCACATACCTATCTGTTACCACACCTCCCACCTTCCTCGGTGCCCAAGGGTCACAGTCCCCAAGGAGTGATGCCCACTCAGATTCTGACTCTAACATCTTGCTTCTTTGAGTCTTACTCCACCTCCATAGCTATTACTTCAAATGGGGGGCATATCTCAAACTCTTCGCCTTGGAATTGACCTCCATTCAGGTAAGGAGGTACTTCTTCACTTGGTACTTGGTGAAGAAGTACCAACTCTAGATTTCTGGGTTTTCTTTGGTCTCTGATTGTCCCCTCTCTGGCAAAAGGCTAATGGGACCATTGTAGGCTGGTCTCCCTGAAACAGGGTTGAAAGAGTCCCCTGGATTACACAGCCAGAGAATTGGGTTCTAGTCCCAGCTGCACTGCTTAAGGGCTGTGTGACCCTGGCCAAGTTATTCGACCTTCTCTGACATAGTTTCCCCATCAATTAAATAAGGATAACGTTGTTCTGCTTACTTCATGGATTTGTTGTTAGGATGGGAGTAGGAAGAAGTAAAACTGTTTTTGTCATTTTTTAAAATACCATATCGTGGCTCTAGCCTCTAGTATTTCTTCTGGGTTTGTCCTGAGTGCCCATCCCCCACTTAATGGCAATCCCAGATTTTTTTCTTTTTTCTTGCAAGAGTTTGTTCCTAGCCATCCATCAACAACTGGGGAAGACTGAAGTGAGACCCAGATCACTTCCCTCCCATATGATACTTGGTGGAGGCCTTACTGCCCCTATTAGGGCAGAGTGTGAGAGGGAAAGGGCTGCCACATGCTGGCTAGCTGCAAGGTCTATGCAACATTCAGATCCCCTGTAAAGAAACCAGTCTTTCTAGCAACTGTTGCCAAGTGCCTGAGACTCTAGGTGGATGGGCAGGAAGGAGTGGGGACCACGCTGCTCACCATGGGACGAGGCCACCGATCGGGTCCCGGGAGTCACCGCGCAGCAGGCGGCTCCTGGAAATAAAACACAGAGCTGGAGCTCTCCCAGGAGCTGCAGGAGAAACTGGGGCAGCCTTGAGACTCAGGAAATGAGGCCAACGTGTTCTCAGCAGAACGGGCTGTTATTCTGCTGACACGTGGGACCAATCCCAGTCTCTCACGTTTCTCTTATGTAGGTGACACCATTAGGTTTATTGACAAAGGGCAGAATATTGGAAAGAACCGTGACTCACTCAGTCCCAATCAAGAGTTTTGGAGAGAATCATGTTTCCTGCTCAATGGTCAACTCAGCTTATCAAGTCCTTGGCTTAGAGCCAAGAGCCCAAGTCATCATCTTTCATTAAATTGAATCGGTCTATTCAAGGATGAAGCCAGGAATGTACAATGGCTAGTTCGTCCTTACTCTCTTGCATTAGGCAGGCTTTCTCTAGAGATAAGAGGTCTAATCTCCCTAAGACAATGAGAAATTTCAATTGTGTAACTGCGCATAATATCCCCCAAGGAATTCCAGAGCTCAGCTCATGTTTCTTACCTATGACTTCCCAAAACATCCCTTGAAACTCTGTAAAGATCCAGCCTAACAGAAATACCCCCTTTCCTACCTGAGGCTGTTTGCTACCTGAAATAATATGTAGGTCCTTTATACTTGCCTTGGAAGGAAGAGAGTGTTCCAGGAGTCTCCTCTCTCACCAAGAACACTTACCTTCTCTTGCAGCCGTTCCAACATGGCAGCAAGGTGGGCCTCCCGGTTCTCCTTATTCGATTCCATCTTCTGAGCCAGTTTCTCCTTAGCCATCTTGATGAAGTTGTTGTTTTCCTCAATGGCTTTTTGGATCACCTCTCGCTCATGTTCTCGTTTCTCTGCCAGGTGCTTCAGGAGCTCAGCTTCCTGATACTGAGGCAGCACAAAGGGAGAAAGAGACCCTTGAAGGTGAACATGCCACGGTGTGTTTTCACCACCAAAACGTAAGAGTTCTATACCCAGAACACATACCTCCCTGAGCCTGGTCCCTGTCCCATTGGCAAGAAACAAGGACACTTTCTGGATTCTCCCACCATTCCCTCAGTTGTTGTTGTTGTTTGTTTTTTGATTTTCCTCAATGCCTTCATTCACTCCCTCCTTCCTTCATTGATTCACCAATATTAGGTGACTATATACCATACGCCAAGTACTATCCTAGCAACTTGGGAAAGAAAAAAAGTCTCATAGAGGAGATATATATGTGTGTGTGTGTGTGTGTGTGTGTGTGTGTGTGTGTGTGTATGACTCTAATCCAGACTAGCATGTGACATATGCCTTAAAAGGTAGAAAGGAAATGCCATTAAATCCAAGTGAAAGAAGATTATTTTCTGCTTCAAAGATGGAAAGCTTACATAAAGATGGCACTGGAGTTGGGACATAAGAATCACTAGGAAACAGAGGGCACACAAAGGGATGAAAGAATACAACACCATGACCTTCACCTTCCCCCAGTTAAGGAGCCCTTTCCTTGATTGTCTAGCCTTTATAGGAATCTTTAGTGTTTGTCAATGTCTTCCTCCTGTTAGTGTGCACCTCATGGACATAGTCATGCAATGCCTTACCCCTCTAACCAAGCTGTAAGCTCCTAGAGACCAGGGACCTTTACTTCTTTGTTTCCCTCAATGGTTCCTCATAATCTTCCCTGTATATAGGAGGTGCTACTTAAATATTTGTAGGTTGGTGGTGACCTGACCCCAGCTCAGAGCCACCTCTTATCTTGTCCAGCTCCCTCCTGTCATGCTGAGTTGGAAGAAAGAAAGGACGGCACTTACCTTCCTTCGTTCCTCAGCTGCTTCTAGTTTCTTCTGGATCTCTTCCAGTGATGGGTCTCGCCGCCTGGGTAAGGAGGCATTAAACTCGGGAACCCCATCAAAGGAGGGTGGCTTCAGGATGACTTCAAAGGACTGGCCCGAGGTACATTTGTTCAGTTCGATGACTTCCATGTCAGAAATTACACACCAGTTCAGGTCCACTGTATCTGCTGAAGAGAGCAAGAAACGTGCTACTTACTCTCTGTAGACTAGATTGGCCCTCCAAAAGCATGCACACATGCATACATATATGGGAGATCTGGGGTCCCCAATGCAAATCAATGACCAGGGTTCTGGGTTGGCCCTGAACCTGGTACCTAATAGTCAGTGGGCTTCAATGGGGCTCAAGGAATTGGTAGCCACAGCAAGGGCCCAGGCTCCAAGAGTAGGTGCCCCAGGGTTTGTGGCTTCTAATAATGGCTATAGCAAATGATTTTGCTTTTGCCACAAGGCTTCTCCCATACTTGAGCTCTTGCTCAAATTGTCCTCAGTGGTGGCCAACAGTGGTGTATTTGCCCACCACCCACCACCCCACTCCTTGTCCCACTACCAATCTGATGGCTCAGCCTGTTGCCACCTCTCCCCTGCTCCCTCCTACCCTGCTCTCTTCTTTCTCTCCAGTCAGCACTGTCTTTCCGCTGGCTTTGATCTTTCCTCCTACACTGTCTCCCACACCAGCCTAGACAGAAAGAACAATCTCAGGTAACCCAAGCACTCTCATCTCTCATTTCCAGAACAAATCTGTCCCTTCCTTTTAATCCCTGGAAAATTAAAAGGTGTCCTGTTCCCTGCCCCTCTCTGGTCAGAACATGGCCATTCAGTGCTTCTTGCCAGTGTCCTGGAACCTGTCACAGGTCCTTGTCAGCATGGTTACCCTCATTGGGTGACTGCAGGTAGAAGCCCTCTCTCTACTTCTGGACTCTCAGAACATTCTCCACCATTCCCAGAGGAGGCCTGTCAACCGTGGAATCTAGTGATTCATACTGCATCTTGTCTTCTATTCTAGGTGCTCTCCAAGAGTAGAATCTCTGTCTGCTTCACTTCTGTATCCTCCACAGCATCCATTTGTTAAATGAAGGAAGAAAAGCTAAGATCAAGATTGCTCTGCAGAGGGTCTGATTCAGATTTTCACCTGCTGTCTAATCCCCCAGTAGCAGCCCCACACCTGCCCTCTCATGGTGTTTAGACCCTCAGAATAAGCTGTGGAGGTTTTACTTGCTCTGGGAAAGAGAATGTGACATGGGAAGGAGAGTTTCATGAAACTGGGACAGGAGTGTGGTATTCATGGATACGAGCCCAGACACCCTCCACAAGTTATTCTCTCAGCGGCGGCCCTCACTTACCTTCATATTTATAGGATGATTTATTCAGGGGATCGGCCAGAAAACAGGAGCAGAACAAGGATACCAGTGGAAGCTCCTTCATCTTCTCTTTGTAGGCTGCAGAAACACCAGTAGGACAACATGGTGACCCCCTCCTAGACTCAGAAGTCAGCCTTCTTGTGACTCTGCATACCCGAGCACCCAGAGGTGACCAGGCTCCACAGAGGTATCTAAACCATCCAGACCTACGCCTTGGCTGAGGGTCCAGCCTCCTTTGCCCTGAGCAGCCTGGTTTAGGATTTTCGTGTGTGTCCTATGTTCATTATGTCCACTTCTGTTCATCTTATCAGAACCTGAGCCTTCCAGAGCACCCAGATGATCCCATCTTCTCCTCAGTGCATTGTTTCCCTTCTCAGCACTGAATGCAAAATGCCTTCAGGTAAAACACAAGCACTAGTGCCTTTGCCCCTGCCTGGCACCCTGGACCTAGTTCTCTTTTTCCTCACATTTGCCAGAATAGTTCATTTACTT
Organism: Mustela nigripes; assembly: GCF_022355385.1. Taxonomy (NCBI): domain Eukaryota; kingdom Metazoa; phylum Chordata; class Mammalia; order Carnivora; family Mustelidae; genus Mustela; species Mustela nigripes. The sequence continues at coordinate 121,759,419 of NC_081557.1, read as the reverse complement.
TGCTCCAAGATACAGGAAATCTACACTCCATATTACTCAAGGTACTCAGCAGTGCATCTCTGAAAGGTAAAGAAGCCACACCATCATCACTCTAGTCTTGCCCCTCACTGAGAGGCAAGGTCAGGATGTGAGTCTTCTCTGACCTTCCCAGGGCAGTGGTCAAAGCCAAACATGCTGGTGTCCATGAGGGCTGAAGGAGTAGCCCCACCACTGCCTAGCCTCTTTGTGTCAGAAGTGGATTTGAAAACCAGGAGGTCACAGGCTAGAGCTGATACGGTGAAGTCCAGCCCACCCCTCCCCTGGCCCTGGCGTGTGCTCCTGCCTGTACCCCTACCACCCTAGGGCCAATGCTTCTGGTTTTAAGCTCCACTATGTTCAGACTCTCTCTGTTCTCAGCTAAACCCAATGTAGTGCTTAAGCACTTTCCTCCTCATTTCTCATTTCTCAATGAGAAAAAATTCTCATTTTTTACAAATTGAAAACATAATTAAGCGCAAAATAATATATGTGCATTGTAAAAACTTCTTAAAAACACACACAGATGAGTAAAAGGAGGAAAAGCTCAATGGTGATCCCACCCATCTTCTAGAGATAACTTCCTTAACCCTTAGGTCTACTTCTTGTCAGTCTTTTATCCTTCTTTGTGCCTATGTAAGTACATATATGTGTGTACAGAAATACCCTATGCTGTGGTGCCCCATCACAGAAAGAGTTTTTGTACCTACCAGCGAGGGTCATGTTTTCTGGATGGTGAGGGCTGAATCTGGCTCAAAGTCCCAAAGTAGGTCTGTCACCAACTCAGGATGCCGTCACAAATCTGAGAAAGAGAGTATTCTACCACTGACATGTTATTTGCATACGGAATTTCTTTATAAAATTGGGGAGGGAATCCCAGAAGGCACCTGGTCTGCTCCCACCACCAGGAACTCTACACACCCACTCTCCCTTTCCCAAACCCAGATCCTCTCTTCAACATCACCACAGTCAAGTTCAGTTTCCATGTACTAATGATAGTTTCATAATTGGCTTTCTAGTCTCAAGTCTCCCTGAGTATCAGACACAGATTTCCCAAAACTGTATGTGTCAAGAGGTGTTCATTTCTCTCTCTGTAAAGCTTAATGGCTGGCCCAAAACAAAGGCTAGGGTGAGAGACAAATCCTAATTCAGAATCACTTGGGAGGTTTTCAAAAAATAACTCTGTATCCTGAATTTCTCCCTATTCCCACCCTCAGACCTCCCTGCCCAGCCTGTTCTGATAGGAGATCAGAAGGAATTGGACAGAGGATGTCAAAATACTACTCCAGATGGCCCCTCACTCACTACCCACCAAGAACCTCTTGTCTTAAGCACTCCTTGACCCCAATTAACATAACCCTGGACTATGAGAGAAAAAAAAAAAACATTGTTATAGAATAATGTCATCATAATGTGGTTGGTGCAGAGTTGGAAATCAGCATGCAGGATCATTGTGGGAGCACAAAGTTGGGGCTTCATACTCAGCACCTGGGAGACCCTGGGGAGCCAGGCAGGGGTCCTGGTGTTAGCAGTACCTGAACTGAGTCTTAAATGATGATTGGAATTAAGCAGGGAGGGCATTGTGCCAAGGAAGGAACACAAGCAAGGTGGGGGTGGGGCGTGAGAAAGCTCTGTGTCGGTGGTTGATGCTGGACCCGAGAGTGTGAAGGAGGAGGGAGAGATGAAATAGTAGGTGACAGGGCCCTACTGAAGGCTGCTAGCCAGTGAATTGAGGAATAGCCAGTGGTAAACAGTCATCATGGGGACCACTTGATCTTTGGTCACTGTGGTGGTTAATTTTTGTATCAACTTGATGGGACTAAGGGATGCCCAGATAACTGGTGAACATTATTTCTGAAGGTGTCTGTGAAAGTGTCCCATGGACAGGTTAACATTTGAGTGGATAGGCTGAGAAAAGATGACTGTCCCCAATGTGGGTGGGCCTCACCCAATCTGTTGAGGGCCTTAAAAGAACAAAAGGTAGAGAAAGAATGAATTCACTCTCTCTGCTTGAGATGGACATCCATCTTCTCCAGCCCTCAGATATGAGAGCTCTGGTTCTCTGGCCTTCAGACTTGGACTGGAATTACGCCACCAGCTCTCTTGGGTCTCCAGCTTGCAGGTGACTGATTGTGGGATTTCTCAGCCTCCCTAACCACATGAGCTAATCCATCATAATAAATCTCTTTCTGTATGCATCCTATTGGTTCTGTTTCTCTGGAGAATGCCAACTAATGCAATCACCCTCGGTGGTCACCGTGCCAGCACAGGTTGGTGTGAGCCAACAGCTTCACTGCCTGCAGCTCACAAGGGGAAGGACTCTGAGACTGATGTAGAGCCCCTTTCCTTCCTTAATGAGGTGTTTTCCCTCTGGCAACTGGGGTCTGTACTAGCTATGGATGAGCAGCGGATGAGTGGGGGAGCCACGGGGGGCGGGAGGGGAAGGCAGGAGGCTCAGCTTTAGGACCAGACCAATGCAGAGTCAGACTCAGACTTGATCTCACTTACTAGCTGTCACTCACATGTCCAATTTGCTTTCTCCATCTTAATTCTGCACCACATTGCACAATTGACGTGAGAAAAGCATATTACAGCATCCAGCAAAAAGGAGGTACTTAATGAATGTGAATTTCCCTTTCTCTGCCTTTTCCATCAGGGTAGCCACCACCCACATCCCTGCTTCAGAGTCCCTGCCCTGGTCCTCACCAGCTCGGCAATTAAGGACTGTAATCTCCATTTGCAGATGAGGAACCAGAGGCCCAGAAGGTTTATGTGGCTTACTCGGGGTCATGAGGTTAGAGAGGTATAAAAGCAGAGATTTAAAGCCAGGTCTACTGGCCTTGAAGTGCGCCTCCCTGAAGCCTTTGTGTTTTTTGCCAGGCCCCACCCCGCTTGCTATGCAGCACAATGGGCCTCTTTCCTCTGAGCCAAGCTGATCCTGACTGTACCAGTGGGTCCCTGAACAGGGCCTGGATGTGCCATCCCTGGTCACAAGGCTCCATTCCACACAATTTTGGCTCATAGCCAAGTTGATTAATGAGGTGACTGGCTGGGCCAGCGGGCCCTTGCAGGAGAGGGCATGGCATTGGACTTAACCTAGGTAATGGATCTAAAGCTGGAGGTCCAAGTAAGTGAAGTGAGGCAGAGAAGGATACTCTAAGAAAGAAAGGGGACTGAGCTGGACTTCTTATGTAGGAGTAGGTACCTGGAATGAGGGACCATGCCCTTCAACCAGACCTGGGCAGGACAATTAAGACCCTCTACTCATGGAGCACAGATTACGACTCCTGTCACCTACATGATCCCAATTAATCTTCATGTGAAGAATCAGATTCTGCAGGTGCCTCTATGCCTGCCATGGCTTTGGAACTTGACAGTGTGTGAGCATGTGGACTGGATTTAATGGGAAACAGAGAAGGCCCAGTGGGCTGCATGCAAGGCTCATTGGGACCAACTGGTAGACCAGCAATAAGAAGATGAGGAACCAGCAGACTAGGGAAAGCATTTGCTCTTTATATTCTATTCAGCAGGAAGGCGCTGACATCTTTGGACTAAAGGAGGAGAGAGAACATGGTGATGCTGATGATAATAGCCAAAGGAATAGCTACCACATCATGAATACCTGCTTGGTACCAGAAAATTCACAAGCATTATTCCAATTTGTTCTCTGAGGTTATTTGTAAGAAGGAACTTGAAGCTCAGCGGAGTGAGTTTAATGATACAAAAGCCTACAAGTGGGAAAGGCAGACCTGGGGTGTTCATTCTAAAGCCATTTCTGTCATTAGTTGCTACTCAAGCAAAAAGATTCTTCTGACAGCATCAGCCTTGGGAAAAAATAAGGAGAGGAAGTTTGGAAGCCAGGACGAGGCACAAAGTGACGAGGACCCACCTAGAACAAGCCCTCAACTGTTTGCATCCCAACCAGTACCGTTTTCCTGCAAGCCAATCTATACATTTACTCCAGCTCCAGCATCTAAGTCTATGTATAGAAAAGAAAGTATCACATATTTTTATTGATAGATGGAACCATTAGCATAATTGGTAGAAGTAGTTGGTTAGCAATAACCCAAACGAGAAGAGACCCAGGCCATAAAAACACGAGATGCAGAATGAGTATGTTTTGATTGGCAGACACAGTGACTGAGAGAGAAGGTCTGGAAATTAAGGCTGTTGACTGAAGGGGGATCTCGTGTGGCATGGTGGGGGGAAAGATGTCTAAAACAAAGAGGTCAGAGCCCCCCGTTTTCCCCTTGAATATCAGAATATCAGAACTTCTGACCAGAAGTTCCCAACTAGGTCAGCCTCACTCCCAGGAATAAACGTGGGACTATTTGATAGTCACTAGACTAGAGGTGCTCCATGCCTTCAGTGGGCAACAGCTGGATAAACTAAACACTGAACAGCACATATCCATCCCACACAACCAACAATTGTCCTTTCCAAAGTGCTAATACACTCCTCCCCGGGGATCAAAGATCCTAAGGTCACCCTGAGATGGGACCAGGGTCCAAACCTTTGAATTCCAGCACCCTTACCCTTCTTCTTGATCCCTTCACTCCTCCCACACACCAGGACATGAGGGGAAAACCCATGTGGGGCCCACCTGAGCTGCATGAAAAGATGGGGATTTAAAGGACTTTTTACATGACCAGAAATGGCACCCCATGCTCCCAGGTGTTCTGTAATGTGGTTGATGCCCAGGAGCCCATAGAGATGCACACCAAGCTCTCTGATGCTCTATCATCATGACCATTTACTAGGTGCATGCCTGATCCCCTTGAGGCTCCTCTGACAACCCACACTCCCCAAGTAAGACTGTGTTTTATTTGTCACTGCAAGGAATGGCCACATAAGGCTTTCAGGATATGCCAAATCCTATGTGGACTATTTTTGAAGGGTGAAAAGTTAATGCACATGCCAGTGGTTTGACTAGAGTGGTCCCTGGTGAGGGTGTCTGGAGAAAATAGAGGGACTCTGGCATGGAATCAGGGCATGGACACAGTGAGCTCTGATCTGGGACGTCTAAACATGTTCGGTACAGGGAGGTGGCTTTTTAGGTCTATGCCAATTACTAGTCCTGTTGAAGTTACGCATGTGCCTGAAATCAGCCATACATGTGACCTAAATGTCATGGAATCCTATCTCGGCACAGTAACTGTGGTTATTTTGTGCCGATCAAAGGACTTTGACTGAAAACTTTACATCTTATCTGAGATTAAAAAAAGGGATATAAATTATTTTTTCATGAATGTGGCTCTTTCCATGATACTTATTGAATATTTAATTCTGTGCCAAGCCCCCAGCTGGGTCCTAAAATGACCACAGGTGTTTTGGGGGATGAAAATGTGAAACAGGTCCCCAGGGTGAGAATTTGGAGTCTGGGAAAGTTTTGCAGATGCCCTGCGGGTCCACGGCAATTCTCCAGCAGAGAATTATATAGCATGGACCATGTTATAAAGGGAGAAGGAGCAGCCAGTAGAACACAGGCCAAGACCGGACCAGTGAGACCCACAGAAGGCAACGCGGTAAAGCGCAATAGCGTGTGATTGACTGGCTTTGGAGAGCTAGCGTTGTCCAATCACCACGCCCGCAGGGGTTGCTTCTAAGGGCTTCCGGAAGATGAGATGGTGGGAACTAGTGTCAGAGGCTACTTCCAGACAGTATCTAACAGGCTCAGGAATGCAGCTTCTGTCGTATTTCTAGGAAATAAAGAGGAGTCACCTGTTGGCAAGCACAGAGTCTAGGGAGCCCCTCCTCCTTGTAACAGCTATGTTGGGAGGCCAGCCAAAGAAGGAAAATTGAGTCTAAAAAAATGACAGCCCCAAATAATCTACAGTGATGGCACTTTCTGGGCTGCTCGTATTTTCCATTTAATACATATGGAAGAATCAACATATTGGAAGCAAAATTCCAGGGCACGGACTTCCATGAAGGGTTGCTGGATGGAGGGCAAGGCATTGAGAACCCGGTACCGTGGGAGATGCTGGACTCAGAGTACTTGGGAGCATGGAGTATGGAACAAGTCCTGTAATCGGAGTCCTAGTCACAACAGTAGCAATATTTTGGAGTGCTTTGCAGTTTACCAGGCACTTTCAAGTGCATGTATGTGCATATATACATTTTATATGTAATGTTTTAATTACAAACATATTAATATCTTATTTCAGAAAAGAAATCCCTGTCATCTCGCTGCTTTTTGCTGTTGGCATTTCTTTCTAGTTTTTTTTTTTCTTCCTAATGTTCATGATTTCTAGATAGTTGTAAATTGGGCATATATATTTTATCATTACATTCTCTCCAAATCCTATAAAATAGGTCTATTATACCCATTTTACTGATGACTAATTCAGTCAAGTGACTTGATTTGCCCAAAGTCTTACAAGCAGAAAGCAGAAAATGATATAGATGGGATTTGAACGAATGTCTTCAAGGTTCCATGGTCCTTCCTCATATCCAAGACCAAGTGTAAATGTAAGTAGGGTGGATGACTGCATAGGGCATGTGGATGAAGGGTGCACAAAGGTTTGCCCACCCCAACCATGGGCAGACCGAGGGCTTAAAGTTTTCACCACTGAGTTCTCTTCTACAACAGGCATTGCCTCAGAAAGTCCTGTTCAAAAGCATATACACGCCCTACCAAGTGTAATCAATTAAATCATTTTCACATCAGCAGAGATGTGAAAGGTCAAGCTCTCTGCCCATAGATGGGAGGAGCCATGGTGATCTCTAGCATCTTCATTTCCCACGCTTTTCAGATGAAGAGACAGAGGGCCCAAGAGTGTTGGTGCCTTTCCCAATACTAAGTAGGAGGGGCAGAGCCAGGTTTCCAGTCCACATTTAGCTACAATCAAGAGAGATTCTCATCTTTTACAATATTATTCTTGTTTTCTTTATTCTTTCATTCTTCCCCAGTGCTTTGTAAGTTTTACATCTTGTTTTAATCTCCAAGTTAAAAATCATTTATATCTATGTTTTATTATATTAAGAAGAAAACAGTATCTAATGGTTTTCTTTGTGAAAGATGAGAGCTTTTGCATGCTTTTATTTCCTTTCACTACAAACCTTCTGATTTTGTCACAGGGATCTGTATTTTCAGTTCTGGATTACTATTATTGATTTCTTTCTTAAATTACTTATTCAACACATATTTACTGAGAATTAACTATACATATCACATTAGGAAGGTGCTTAGAAGTAATATAATGATAAATTTAATAGACATGTTCCTTAGCCTTCACATATTTCACATTCAGCTCTATAAATATGTTGATTATATTAGACAAAGACTCGGGAAACGCAGGTGGCTCGGGTTCAACATCTGACTCTTAATTTTGGCTCAGGTTGTGATCTCAGGGTTGTGAGAGCCTCCTGAAGATTCTCTCTCTCTCCCTCTTCCTCTGCCCCTCTACCCAGCTCCCTCACCAATAAAGAAAATAATTAGACAAGAAAAATAATTAGACAAACCATCTAAATTCTAGTATTTTCTTTCACCATTATCAATACCATATCTGTTTTGTACCCAAGTTCTTTAATTGGATAAAAAGTTTTGGTTAGCTAGACTACTTCTGGGGTAATACATTCTTCAAGCAGGGTTCATGGAATATTTATTGAGTCCTTACTTATCTGTTTGGTGGCAAGTGATGAAGACAGATACGTCTGTCCCAGGATCAACAGTCAGGTAAGTTGTGTTAGTGCTATTAGCTAATGGAATCTATGACCTGCTTCCTCATTCTCGGTTTCAACCTTGCTTTCTACCTGGGCATTGACCCCAAAACGATCCCCTGGAACTCTACACCCTGCCCCACCCCCTCTCTCACCCTGTAGTCTGCACTCAGCTCCCTTCTCCGGATTCACATTCCCTGATTGGTTCTCTGAACTCCCGGGATGCATGTTCTCCACCATAAATTAGGCCAATCATCCCAGAGCTCCACCCTTTCCCATCTGTTATGTCCTCTTGCTTCCAACAACCTACCTCTGAAAGAAGGACCCTAAGGGCATGGACACACGGCAACCATCAGCTTGAATGGATAGAAAAGACCAGAGAGCATAGGCGAGGAAGGGGGACATGTAGGTGTGTATGGGGAAGCAGAGGTAGTGGACCTTTATCTGTGTATTTGCCTGTCTTCCTGGTGGAACTAAAGATGTAAAAGCCTGCAAAATGCTTTTTAAAGTATCAGAAGATATTTTTTTTTGTCCATACTCTTCCTAAAAAAAAAAAAAGAAAGAAAAGAAAAAAAATAACCTTTTTCCAGACTGTCACATCTCTAAATATAACAAATTCTTACTTAGTAAGCAAATTAAATTATACATGAAGAGTGTTTATTAGCCAAGCCAAAAAAAAAAGGGGGGGGGTGGAAATAGAGTTTGTTTCTCTACAGAGCATACAAAATTACATTTTGAATATTTTATAGTTTTTCCCAAATTTCTATCCCCCTCCCCAAATAAATGGCTCATTTCTACCTACCTATGATTTCAAAACCTCTGGAAATTCTGTACCTCCAAATGATAGTCTCCAGTTAAGTGAGAAATAATATAAAGAGATCAAGGGGGTCTGCAGAACAGATCTTAAGACTTCAGGAAAAATTAAGCTTTTCTTGGATTATGATATTGATTTTGAAAACATCCCATTATTTAAAATCAACAGTACAAACAGATCTGAATTTTCCCGTTCTTTCTGTATGGTTGGTTTAATGCAGACACTGTCCTTCTCGCTTTACCTTCCTCTTACCTTCCTTCTCTGCCTTCTTTCCTGTCACACCTTACTCTCCAGATCTCAGTTTATCAATCTTTATTGCTCTACTTGAAGTCGTATCTGTCAGCACACTTATGTCCCATCAGGCAAATGTGGTTTAAATGGCCTAGTTGGATGAGGGAAGGCAGCCAAACTTGGTTGGCCCTGGGATTTCTTTTATTGAGCCAAAGTGAAATCTAAATGTTAAGCAAAAAAAAATTGCAAGACACTCCCACCACCCCACTGGCCAATAGTGTGTCTGTTCAACCCTCTGCTCAGGAAGAACTATATTAGACCAGACTTCTCAATTTTTGATATACCCTTTAGAATGGACTATCCCCCTACAGAAACAGTTTTCCACTTAACACAGTACTTGGATGTTAGACACCTATTTGATACATGGTCACTGGGACGTGTTTGAGCAGGACAGTTCTTGCAAGAAGTTCACAGTCTATGATATGGATGAATCTTGAGGACGCTATACCAAGTGAAAGAAGCCAGTCATAAAAACACAAAAGCTACAAGATTTCATAAGGTACCTAGAGTAATCAAATTCATAGAGACCGAAAATAGAATGGGGGTTGCCAGGGGCTAGGGCAGGGGGAGAAGGAATGGAGAGTTAGTATTTTACAGGGACAGAGTTTCAGTTTGGAGAGATGAAAAAATTTCTGGGGCTGGATGGTGGTGATGGTTGCCCAACAATGTGAATATAGTTAACACCACTGGACTGGATACCATAAAATGTTTAATATGGTAAATTTCGTGTCATGTGTATTTTACCAAAATTAAAAATTTTTTTAAAGAATTCATAGTCTGGTAGGAGTTATCCACAGGCTTACAGTCTTAGAAAAGGTCATAAGGGTCACTGAGCTTGTGTTTTTTTCTTACTGGGACCAACAACAAAGAACTGCATTTTTGTATCATGACCCAGGATATACCTGCCTTAACGCTGACAGACATACATACCTATAGTCACTGATACAAATACATACACAGAAGTGTACACATAACTGAACTATAAACATAAATATGTAAATACGTGCTTATTCATTTTTAACTATAGTAATATTTCTAAAATATGTTTATAAAGATAAACATTATTTATCTTTATAAATATTTACATAACTGAAAATACATAATTAAGAAATCGTGATTGAAAATATTTACTCTATTATATGGAATATGTTTTGACTTTTTTTCCATTCTCACTTATCTCATTTTATTTGAAAAAAAAAATACCAGTTACAACCCATAAATCAGACTTCACAATACACTATTGGATCTCAGTCTGCAGTTTGAAAAACACTAACCTAGATCCAGTCCCCAACACAAGGCAGAAATCTCTATAGCTACCCTGTGGATGGTCAACTAACATCTGCTTGAATGCCCTCGGTGGTGGGGAGCTCACTCTCTACAATGCTTTTGGTGGATCCATCTAGCAATAAAGATCCTTGTCCAATCCAGATCTATTCCAGGAGTGGCCTGGGTGGAGCTGGTGATCCCAGGACAGGGACCTGCTGACAGGTGCTCCGGCAATGCTGGTAAGTGGATTTTAAGGAGGATGCAAGCACATTTCCTAGCAGCAAGGTGGGGGCTTGGGACAAGCTGAGGAGAGAGTGCTGGCTGGCCCTAGAGGACAGGGCAGGGTCTCTGGAGGCTCTAGCTTCATTCAGTGGAGCTGCTAATCAGACTTTGCCCCTCTGCCTCCTCACCTCTCGCTCCAGCACTATGATTATCTCCTCATCTGGTGGATGATCTCATTCCCCCTGGCACCCTGACTCCCTGCCTGTGGGAGAGGTTTCCTCCCCCTAGAGGGGGCCTCAGCCTCAGTAGAGACAGATTCTCCCACATTCCTCTCAACCTGCCACCCACCCGGCAGAACTCCAATAGTCCACCGCTGGACATCCCTTCCCAATGTGTTCTCTTGGTCTTGGGACACGGATGTATCCCTGCCCAGAGGGTTCGGACCTGGGCTTCCTCAATATTTCTGAACCTCCTCCCAAGGGGTTCAGGGGACCTGTTTTTGTTTGATTTTTTTTTCCCCCAGGACAATGGGACTGCTCCACACCTAACTGTATCTTCCTGGGAGGAATGAGACAAAGACAGCACGCCACGTGGGGACGGAGCTGGCCACTGGACAGCAAATCCCTAGTCCTGGTCCCCTGGATGAGAAGAGAGCAATGCCTAAACTCCTGGCGACGGCAGTGGGCTGAGCAAGGAGGGGCCGGCTCGGCCACTAGCGGGGACCAGGGCGTGGCAGTTGTGGGTTCCCGCAGTTTGCTGCCTGACAGCCCGCTGGCCTTGCCCAGGTAGGAGCAGGTTGACCTCAGGGCGGGGCGGGGCAAGGAAGAGGTGGTGATCTCATTGTATCCTTAGAATACAGGAGCAAAAAGTAACCCAGTACAGATAGAGGAGAAAGAAAAGGATGAAACACATGGGGAAAAGGAGCCAAGAAAAACTGTGGCTGAGAAAGGAAATGTAAAACCCAGAGCAGCTGCTAGCTTGAAGCGGGTCTGGGCATCAGAGCCAGCTCAGGGGAAGACAGACTCAACAAAACCATTCTGCCTGTGCAACAGAACATTTTTATGCAGGAAAAAACTCACCATGGACATCCGACCCAAAAGAAACGCTGGCAATTCCCGCCCACCCTCTCTCTCCTGAGCTCTGGAATAGAAGGACTGCCTCTAGCCATGCCCTTACCCCTGGGGTAGACCCATTCTTTTCACACATCACCCCATTTCCCCCAGGATTTGACAAAGTTGAATTGATGGAGTGAAACCAAAGGCAGCACAATAGTGCCAGATCTCTTGCTTCTCCTCTCTGCCGCTGCTAATTTTTTCTTTTGTCTGAAAAGCCTCAAATAATTTGCATTTCATTCCTACTTACCTGGAGTCCTGTTCGAAGCGAGCTGCTCCCTTCCTCACTCCCTCAATTAGTGGTACCCTGGGCTTCTCTCCACATCAGCACCACTGCTCGCTCTCGCCATGACATCACCTCTGAGCTCGGTGATTGGCCGACAGTGGGTTGCTTGGCAATTGGACAGTCTCTGGCGGAGCAGGGATTGCCTGAGTGAGTAACTCTTAGCAGGCCAGGGAATGGAAGATGATGTCAGACAAATAGCCTGCTTTCCATGCTGCCTACAGAGCCAGAGCCGGGGTGTAGGGGCGGGGGGGGGGGGGGGGCAGGGGGAGGGTGGGGATCCAGAAGAGAAGGAGGGAGTGGTACAGGAAGGTGGGGGTGAAGGCCCAGCTTGCAAGCTGAGCTGTCCAGCGAGGGAGAGCACCTGGAGGGGGGAATGATGAATGATGTCCAGAATCTTTAGCTCTTTCAGATCTGGGGGTGGGAAAATATGGAATCTAGAGGAGAAATCAGAAAGAACAGATGAACCCTAAAAATAGCTTCTGGAGGGCTCAGTGCCTGTTTCCAGCTCTGTCAGAAGGGCTGGTGGGTTTGAGCGGTGACTCAGAATGCAAGAAAGGGGGCTGCAGACACCCCAGGCCTGGGAGCTCGTGAGGGCATGGCACGTGGGTCCCAGGAGAGCAGGGTTTCCCTCTTGCCACCTGGCTGTGATATTGGCCACGCCTCTTCTGTGGCAACGTGACTAGCACTGGTGGGTCCTCACAGTCCACCCAACCCTCCCCTCCCCCTGGACCTTCCAGAGGTAAGAAGACCATGACTGACACTGAGGAGCATCACTACCCAGGTACCTCCTCAAACAGATGGACCCCTGAGGGGAGAGGTGGGGTCAACCATGGTGGCTTCCCTAGTTCCCTCAGGAAATGAGGACAGGGAGCCCCTGATGTCACCTTCTCAGCCTGCTGGTCCACCGGAAGTAGCAGGGCCAGGCATCCTGTGGAACAAGACCCCTTCTCTAGAATGCCTCTCTGTTCAAAGCCTCACTGAATGTCTTCTCCCATCCCCACACTCCCATGGCCGTGCTCCAGCACTCTGCCTCACCTCACCTCCATTTTTGAAGGGGGTGGATTTCTTTTACTGTGGTAAAAGGCACATGACACAAAACTTAACCATTTTAACCATTTCTCTGCATACACGTTGATGGCATTAAGCACATCCACGATGTTGAGCAGCCGTCAGCACCATCCAGCTCCAGAACTCTTTCATCTTCCCAAATTAAAACTCTGTCCCCATTAAACACTAACTCCTCCCCCCCCCCCCGGCTCCTGGTGACCTCTAATCTACTTTTTATTCCACTGAATGTGCCTATTCTAGCAAATTCATTACCTCATATATTACCTCATGTAATTGGGCTCATACAGTATTTGTCCTTTTCTTTCTGGCTTGTGTCACTTAGCATCATGTCCTCAAGGCTCATCTACATGGTAGCGGGTATCAGGATGTCCTCCCCTCAGCCTTCCAGGGGAGGGTCTATTCTACCACAGTCAATGTCACTGACCCTTACCTTCTACCTCCACTGCCCTGCTGACTGAGAACAGACAAAAGTCACCTTTGTTCAGCCCATGCTCTTAAATCGTTTTTGAATTGCAAGAGCACCAAAGAGCATCTGCATATCCCCACCTGTGCGTGCAGAAGCCATGCTGTGTACCTATTCTGCAAGCGTCTCACATCAGGGAGGAAGCAGGTTCTTGGGCCTTGGCATGCACCCCACAGTTGGGAACCACTGGTTGGCCACTCACTGTCCAGTGCCCTGTGCTCCTCTCCAGGGGCCCCATGTGGACTTCTATCTTCCAACTCCCACCCCCCTCACCAGGAAAGGAAAGCACCCATTAGTTGCCCAGCTCTGGGCAACCCCACAGGGTGGGGGGAGGGGATGACCAGAATAATGAATGACCCCTGACAGCCTTTGGAGTCCACCAAACTCACTCTCACTGGTCCGGTCATGTAACCCCCAGCAAACAGCAAAGGCAACGGGACGAAAACCCTTCTTCTGCAGGAATAACATGCTTATCATGTATGCCACATGCCAAGAAACCAAGACCCTCTGGTCCCGAACTGGCCCAATTCAAAGGCAATCAGGAATGCCTAGGGATATCGAAATGGTTGCCTGAATGTGCAGAGAGAGCAGAGGTCACACTGCCTGCCAGACCAGTATCAGGAATCCAAGTGAACCTGAACCATGGGGACGCTTTGCAGTCAAGGGAGCCTCTCCCCTCTCCCTTCTCCCCTGGCTTCTCTTTCCTCCTCCCTCCCAGCACTGAGAAGTCTGGAACTCCACAATCTGCTGCTCTGGAAAGGGAGTGGGGTGGAGGGAGGAGACAGTGAGTTGCCATGGTGATGGCAACCAATGAGAGATTCTCTGCTCCTAGGGGAGGGGAGCACTCTGTCTGAGTCCCCTTTACCGACTAATAGGAGAGGGGGGCTGGGGCAGAGGATAGGACATCACAACCTGAGAGCAGAGACCAAGGTGGGGGAAATGCAGAAAGCTGCCTTATTTTCAGAGTTATTTAGTTACTATTTGAGTACTACGCAGTGATGGACTGTGTGTGTGTGTGTGTGTGTGTGTGTGTGTGTGTGTGTGTAATCAGTAAATCTCACTACAGCCCTGTGAGAAGGGGACTCACCACCCCATTTCTACAAGAAACAGAGTCAAGTGGTAACTTGCGCACAGCCTCCCATTAAGGGATGAGACCTAGATTTGAATTGATTGGGCCTGATATCAGGAAGAGGGAGAGTAGGCAAGCCACATAGAGCTCTGCCTACCCAGTCTAACCAGATGCCAGTGTCCCAAAGCTTCCCCAAGATGGCATAAGACCAGAGTGATGGAACAGAGAAAGAAATACAGTTATTTTACGGAAAAGCATCAAGCATGGAGTCCAAAGGTTAAAGAGTGAGGCATGCAATCACCAAGGTCAAAGTCAGGAGGTTAAGGGGGGCCTTTATTTTAGGAGTGAGACTAAAGTTTGGGAGATCTCTTCTATAGAATGTATTGAATTGAATACTATCGGGTATTTACTTAAAACAAATACAAACGAGTGTACTATGTAACTTTTAAAAATGTGAGCAATGTTGTTTCCCTTGAATAGTGGCTCCCATGATTCAAGCACACTCGTCACACCAATAGCTTGGATTTATTTCAATCAACCAAACGCAAATAAAACTTAGCCAGTTCGAATCTAGGCAATGTTGGATTGCTGAACCTGTTTCTTTATGCTGATAATTAGATTTGCAAACTAAATTATAAGGATGGTTCATATTTAGAACAACAACATATAGTGATGTTTATGAAAACATGTATCAAGGGGGGAAGGGCGCCTGGGTGGCTCAGTCATTAAGCGTCTGCCTTTAGCTCAGGTCATGATCCCAGGGTCCTGGGATCCAGCCCTGCATCAGGGTCCCTGCTCAGCAAAGCCTGCTTCTTCCTCTCCCACTCCCCCTGCTTGTGTTCCCTCTCTCTTGCTGCCCTCTCTTAGTCAAATAAAAATTTTAAAATTATATATATATAATACATAATATATAATATATATTATACATAATATATATACATTATATATAATACATAATATATATAATAATAATATATACATAATATACACACACATATATACACACACACACACACACACATATATCTCAAGGGAGCTACAACCTGTAAGTCACTTAGAACAGTGCCCAATGCAAAGTATGTGTTCAATAAATGTTAGCTTTTACTTCAGTTGAATTCAAAAGTAGACTACCCATGAGTCTGCAAGTAAACAGAAGTTGGTCTCGAACTTAACAAAACATGAGCATTTACATCAAAACTGAACACACACCCATTAGAGGATGGGCACGACAAGCAGTCTCCTCCTGGAGGAAGGCACTGTGGCTGAGACGGCTGCAGGAGACCTGAGCCAAACAGTCACCTTCAGAAAGTGGACAAAGTCCCAGGGGAGACCTCTCCCTCACAGATGGCACATTCCATCTGGAAGTCTCGATTAAATGGAGCAAGACAGGTCAAAACTTCCCAGAGAGACAATGTGATGCCTTAACACCCTGGTTTCACCAGACCCTCAAGAAGAGGGCAGAGATCAAAATGTAAAGAGAGAAGCTGTCCTTACTTGCCGAGGCCACGTTCACAGTCCGAGGGGCTTGGGCACCCACAGTTATCCACAGTGTAAGTGAAGCCTGAGTAAAGTTCCCATGAGGATAATGCCACAGGTGATAACTTTGTATTTGAACATCACCATGAAGGAACTGACAGTTACAAACTGACTGGTTTAGCCAGAAGTGGGGACCATGCGTCTGAATTAAAGAGGAATAATGCCCAAGCAGTAGGAGCAGCTTCGAAGCGGATTTCCTTTGCTACTTTGGATGAAGCTGTTAAGATAACCAACAGGCGTGTAAACCCCATCGAACATGACAACCTTCCCCAGACTGGACACGCCCTTGCCTGTAGCATCACAGAGCTGGATAAGAGACAACAATACTTCTAGAGGTTAAAGAAAACACAGAAGAAGGAAAAGATTCTCCAGGAAAAATCTGAGCAGGACTTGGCACAGCGGAGGGTGGCTGGAGGGGTGAGGGAGCCCACTGATGGGCTGGCTGGAGAGAAGCACAGAACTCTTCTGTTCAGATAGTCTTTCCTGCTCTGCTTCATTCAGATGTCCTTGCATGAGCAGCTGAACTTGCCGAGGTATGGATAGTTCTTTACTGATTTGGGCTAGGAATTTCACAGGTTGGAAAGATTCCCCTGGTGTCCATTTATGGGATTCCCTTCGCAGAATCATAACTCCGCTATCATTTGTCACAGAAGAGATTCGTAGAACTTGCCCAGGGAACTTGTAGAATTTATCCTGTGCAAGTTTTACCCCACTCCACATACATCTGGGTTTCAAGTGACCTGCTTCCAGGCACATGAGATTGCCCTTGAGAAACAACAGTGGCCTCGGGGCAACACACGTCCACCAACTACCATTGCAGCACCCCTGCCCGCACGCGCGCCCTGGCACCATCCTCTGAGACTCCTGTAGCCATCTTTGTATGACCATGACACTTTTCTCTCCGCAAGCTTTAAAAAACCTTCGTTTAATTTGCCTTGCATAACAGGTCTCTGCCTTGTCTGTCCGGAGGCGGTTCTGCCAACTTAAATGTGACTATGGTACAGACAGTAAAATCATTTAAAAATGACTTCTTCTGGGGGCCTCTGGGTGGCTCAGTCAGTTAAGCCTCAACTTTTAGTTTTGGCTCAGGTCATGAGCTCAGGGTCCTGCAGTGAATCCCCAAGTTGAGACTCTGAGCTCAGGGGGGAGTCTATTTGAGCTTCTCTGCCTCCGCCTCTGCCCCTCCACCCACATGCATGCCAACGCACACATAGGTGCTCTCAAAATAAATAAATCTTTTTTAAAAAGATGAGTTCTTTTTTTTTTTTTTAACTAACTTATTGCTAAGATTAACAATCAATGAGCTTATGCTCAGAACTGCAAAGGGGATTGTCATCCAAAAGAGCTTTCTCTGCAGACATGGAAGAAGGAAGTGGTAGCCTTCCCTCCCCACACTAACCGCCCCCCCATAGGTCACTGTTTCACAGACAAGCTTAATGAGATGGTTGTTGAAATTTCGGAATAGTAATAAATGCATGATTGCCAAGGGAAAAAAAAGGAAATAGGCAAAAGTTATGAAGAGACATTGTATCAGTGAAAATATACAAACAGTGACTATACACATGCAAAAATGTTCACCGCCAGTGATAAGGGAGAAGAACACAATGACATTAGAACAAGTAAAATAAAAAATGACACTATCAAATGCTGGTGATGATGAAGAGAAACTGGAACTCTCATGCATAGCTGATGTGAATGCAAAATGGCATGGCCACTCCAGAAAGGATTCTGTTAATTTCTTTAAAAACAAAAACAAAACACACACTCACCATACAACTCAGCAATTTCACTCCCAGGCATTATTTTCGGAGAAACGAAAACACTTTTACAAAATAACGGGTAGTACACAAATGTTCGTTGCAGTTTTATTTGTAATAATCCCAAACTGTAAACAACCCAAATGTCCCTGGAGAGCTGACAGGTTAAACAGAAGTAGTACACCAGCCATGGAATACTCACCGGCAATAACAATTGATGAACAATTGATACATAATGATTTGGATGCATCCCAAAGAATTATGCTGAGTAAAAGAAAGCCACTCTCAAAAGACCATATGACTCCACTGGTAGAATATTCTCCCAATGACAAAACTACAGGGGTGAAGGACAGACCGGTAGCTTCGGGGGAAGAGGAACAGTGGGAGGAGGGATGACTACATAAGGTTGGCAGTGAGTAGATGCTTATGGATGGACTAGCTCTGTATCTTGATCGCAAACCTACACATGTGATAAAATGGCACACATTATAGCAACGTCAAATTCCTGCTTTGATGTTGTGCTACAGTTATGTCAATTGTAACCGTGAGGGCAACAGTGAGGGCTTCGTAGGACTTCTCTGTACCACCCTGGCAACTTCTTCCTGATCTAGAATTATTTTCTCTATCTCTGTCTCCATCTCTCTCCCATCTCAGAAATGCCGCTTCTTTCTTTGTAGACTACTGTCTCTACTATTCCATGCCTGTGACTGCCTCACAGCCATGAAGGGCCCCACTGCCTTCTGGTGGAGCTGGTATGCTTTGCAGATGGCCATCCCGTGCTGACTCCTGCAGGCCCCTGGTTTTCCAGTTGGACCACTCCACGTTCTGCCCCTTAGGGACATGCCTTGTCAGGGGCCCTGTTAGAAGCACCCCTGGGGGGAGAATGGGGATGACCTGGCTGTGGGGCATGAAAACCTTCTGAATGGAGCCAGCAGCCTCTGAGCTGGACCTGGGCTTGCCTCAGGGACTGAGAAGCCCTGAGGAATAGATTTGTGTTGCTCTAAAGACCCTGTGAGGTTTTCCTGGCAGCATAATGCCTTTAAAGCCTGGGTGGCTCAGTCGTTAAGCATGTGCCTTGGACTCAGGTCATGATCCCAGGGTCTTGGGATCGAGTCCCTCATCAGGCTCCCTGCCCAGGGGAAGCCTGCTTTTCTCTCTCCCACTCCCCTTGCTTGTGTTCCCTCTCTCACTGGAACCCTAACGCCCCTGGCATGTCCCAAGTGTCCTCATTCCAAGTGCTAAGACCTCACTGTTTCAAAATCAGTGTACCACCTTTAGTTGTGGATGTCTGTCACTGCGGAGTGTTAGGGCTACAGCTCAGAAAGTCCACTTCTGGAGCCAACTCAAGGGCTCTCAGCTCCTATCCCATCAGCAGAAAGGACTCCCTGGAGCACAGGTGCCTAACTGACCTGTTTCCCCCCTCCACTGTAAGTGGGACAACCACGCACTAGGTCACATCTCCATGTCCCTTATCGAGGTCCCAGAGAGGAGCCAGCACAGTTGGACAGCCTTCAACCTGGCCTTTCAAGCCTGCTCAAGCCTCAGCCTAAGGAGGAAAATTGTCCAAGTCCCCAAAACCGTGACACTAACATCACCAGCTACTTCAGTCTATGCTCCACTAATATTCCTCCCCTGTCCCGGGGTGGTGGGATCCTCATTGTTTCCAAGCCCTGCGAAGGCCCACTTTGGTGGTGTGTGTGCGCAGTTTTGTTTCTCAGATACCAGGTTGCATCTTGTTCAGTCTTTTGGTTGCAAATGAATAGGAAACTACTCCAAGTCACCTCATGAATAAACAGGAAGTTCATTCAAGTTTATAGGAATATCACATGGAAACCAACACAAAGGGACAGCTGGGCTGGAACTTGGAACTGGAAGCCAACAAAATCTGAGCAGCCTCCTGCATCTTCTCTCTCTCTCTCTCTCTGTGTCCCTCTCCTCCCCTCCCTCTCTCTTCTTCCCTCTCCCTCTCTCTCCCCTTCCCTTTCCTTCTCTCTCCTTCTCCCCCTCCCCCTTCTCCCTCCTTTTTCTCTCCCTCTCACCCTCCCTCTGTGTCTCCATCCCTCTCTCCCTGCCTCCCCTTTCTGTATGTGGCTGTGCCTCCAGCCCCCATCACCCTGTGCTCACACAGGCCCCCATCTGCATCCATCTACAAGGATATTTCCTTCCATCTCCATGACAGACTCTGCCTTCCAAGCACTGGCCATCCCGTGTTTCTTAAGGTGAGAGATGGACGAACCCCTCTTTGAATCCCAGTTTCAAATACCCAGGCAAGAGAATCCAGCTAGCCCAGTTTCAATCAGGTGTGCTTGTCTGGTGTCAAGGGCGGGCTGGGGGCTGGGCTGCACGGTATGACTCTGCCTGGGCTCTGTTCTTGGCGCATGGCATTGCCAGGAGCTGAGCAGACGTTCCACAAGGGGACTCGGCTGGGGTTAGCGACCAATCATAACAGCAACATTGTGCTCAGTGCAAAAAGGGCTTTGAACAAAAAGGTAACTGGCAGGGGCAACTGGGTGGCTCAGTTGTTAAGCATCTGCCTTTGGTTCAGGTCATGATCCCAGGGTCCTGGGATTGAGTCCCACATTGGGCTCCCTGCTCAGTGGGAAGCCTGCTTTTCCTTCTCCAACTCCCCCTGTTTGTGTTCCTTCTCTCTCTGTGTTTCTGTCAAATTAATGAACAAAATCTTTAAAAAAAAAAAAAAAAAAAGGTAACTGGCAATGGCAGAACACTTACATTGGATTAGGCAAAGAAGAAAAAAAGCTGGGGACAAGAGAATATTTGCTTTTTGCATTTCAATGCCCCTCCCTAGAACTAGAGCTATTTCCTCCCCCAATGCAGGACTCTCAGGACACCCCCCCCCCAACACCTCAGAGGGACAGGGACGCCTCCTCTGCCATCACAGCAGGGAACCAAGAGATGCACCTCTAACGCGGGCTGTCAGATGGGCTGGGGGCTGGGAGACCAGGGGCTACAGCAATCACTCATCCAGTTTCGTCTGCTGCATTCTTATCTGTACATGGAAGGTACTGGAACCAGGAGAGGGAATCACCTCTGGGGTCATTTTGGCAGATTTCCTCCTGGCTCTCCTTCAAGAATGCAGAGAGAACGGGAGCTGGGAGGGTGGGTGGGCAGCTCCTATCTCCTCTACAGAATTTAGGTTTAAGGAACAGTAGGGACTTGGAAGGCTCTAAAGGTAGGTCCAAAAGAAAGGCAGAAAAGGAAAAAAATACCTACAATCCTGCCACAATAACAAAAAGCCATGGTAAATTTCATTCATGTAGTTTAGAATCTGTTCAATGTCTTCAAAAATATAGTTGATCAATGAATAGTCCAAACTCAAGCAAAGTAATCTTGAAGATGTATGAGCCCATGAAAAATCAATTTGTATCCAAATCCAAGGAAATCTGAAATACCCATAAGCAGAATGCCAATAACATTTTTATATTCTAGCAAAATAAATAAGACATCAAAGGAAAATGGAAACATAAATTAGAGAAGGAGGATAGATATTTTGAGCTAATCAGAAAATATAATCAGAAAAATTATATTTCAATGTGTTTACTTTCCAGAGAGAATAAATATTGGTTCGGAAACATCCCCCATTTTAAACTGACTTTCTTATTCTCTAGAAAGAAACTGGCTTTTTCTTATGTAGACAGATTTCTCTTGATTAAACTTGAATTGTCATGTACAAATTCATTTATATGAAGCTCTAGGAAAAACAAATCTCATCCAAAGAGATAGAAAGCAGAGCGGGTTGCCTGGGGCTGGGCAAGGGTGGGGTTGATCTGGGGAAGGGACAAGGGAAATTTGGGGTGACAGAGATAGTCCATATCTTAATTGTGATAGTGATGGGCGTGGGTTTATATATTTGTCAAAACTCCCTGAACTTAAAATGAGTTTATATTATTGTTGGTAAATCATACCTCAATAAATCTGATTAAACAACAATAATAACACTGTGCAGTAATGGCAAGAAGAGTTATTATAAATAATAGCATCTTTCCCCGAAGCTGGGACATTGCACTGGAGGTCTGCCCTCCTGCCACCAAACAGGTGTGCCCCTTCTCTCTCTGCAAAGGAAAGTAGGGACAGGGAGGGGCAAGAGAGACTCTCTGAAGGAGATGGTGATGGGCTTGTGTTTGGATGAGGGAACAGGAACAGGGGTGGGGATGGCACTCTAGGTTAAGAGATCAACACGGTAAGGCCCTGGCTTTCCTGAGTGGTGTATTCGGAGAACTCTAATAGTAAAATCAAAATGCAGTTGAACAAACACAATTTATAACAGGCAACCAATATTCCTGATGAAAACCCAGGACTTCCTTATTTCTTCTCACTCTTCTCAGTTCCTAAAGCAGCCTCAACTCAAGACTTAGTGTGTCCTGGGTCACCTGGGTAGCTCAGTTGGTTAAGCAACTGACTCTTGATCTCAGCTCAGGTCTTGATCTGAGGGTTGTGAGTTTGGGCCCAGTGTTGGGCTCTATGCCGGGCGTGGAGCCTATTTAAAAAAAAAAAAAAAAAAATTTAGTATTTCCCCAAAAGATTTCCAACTTTGTTAGAAGTTACCACCTCTGTCTCTGTCGATTCTGTGGGTGTTGGGGGCTGGGGTGAGCTCCTCTGCAGAGCTCTGCCTTCCTTTCCTCGTCTCCTGCCAGAATACGGGTTGGGGGTGTGAGGAGAAGGGTCTTCTGAGGATGCCTCAGTCATGACGATAAATTGGGTGGGTCTCCTCTGGGCCTTGCAGGTGTTCAGAGCTGACTTTTTCCCTTGGAGCATTCTGAAGGGTTCCTCAAAGAGCCCCCACTCCCATTTCTGTCCTTCCTTGTTTGCATTGTTCTAGCAGCCCCGAGGCAGAGAGGTACACACCTGCTTCTCTGTGTTAGGGTCCCTCTCCGCTCAAGACCACCCCCTTGGGTAGAATCTAAGATAACTCCAGGAAGCTCGTCACACAGGCCTTAACAGGAGCTCAAACCTTCTGGCCTGCCCTTTGTTCTGACAATCCTGTGGGTTCAGGCTGTCCCTGATGCAGTGGCCTGTCTCCTCTGCCCTCAGAGGCAGCCACCAGGTGCTGACCGTCCCAGGCTGACTCTGCAACCATTACTGAGACACAAGCCCACCGTAAGAAATATTCTAGGTGGTCCCCGAGAAGTTCCTTTCCTTGGCCTTGGGTTAAGAGAAAGGCACATCCGTCATTGTCCTTGGTGGTGGAAGCATGTTGGGGAGGGGAGCTGGAGGAATTGGAAGGCAGGATGGAAGCCACAGCATCCCAACAACACTCCTCAAAGAAATCCTCTCTCTATAACTCGGCACCATCGTTTGGTTTCCCAGCTTCTCCTACAGGTTGAAAGAGGGTGGCGAGCGGAGGATGGCAAAACCAGGTGTGGGTCCCCTGGACTTTAACTTTCATTTGGATCCACCCCTCACCTTAGAATGCTGGAGTGTTTGGCCCTATTTTCTTGGGATCCCAGCCTGAAACAATACCAGCGACACTGCTACGTACTGATTCTACATGGGTCTGATACACTGCCAGGTTCTTGCAGCAGGTTATCTCATTTAATTTTCAGAATAAATCTATAGGGCAGGAATGGCTATTATTATTTTACAGATAAATAAACGGAACCTAAAGGATGGTAACGAACTTAGCCAAGATCCCATGGCTACATACAGGAGCCAGATGAGGAGCCAAGGTCTTCTGGTTCCAACACTCTGTGCTGCACCAAGTGTTTTGTGTTGGTTGATATTATGGAAATAAAATCCACAAATCCAAAAGGCTTCAAGTAGCTTACAATCCAGATAGTGCAGGTAATGACCCCATTCTTCCAGGCCACCCTTCCACCCTGCTCATCCTTCCAGCCCCCTTAAGACCCCCACCCCCTCCTCCCCCATCCTCCCGACTCCTCTCTGGCCTCCAGCAGAATGTTGACACTAAATGTCCACAATGTGTTTTCCTTCCCTGTCTCTGCCTTAGACTGTGAGCTTCTTTTTTTTTTTTTTTTTTAAGATTTTATTTATTTATTTGACAGAGAGAGAGAGATCACAAGTAGGCAGAGAGGCAGGCAGAGAGAGAGGGGAAGGAGGCTCCCTGCTGAGCAGAGAGCCCGATGCGGGGCTCGATCCCAGGACCCTGAGATCATGACCCGAGCCGAAGGCAGAGGCTTAACCCACTGAGCCACCCAGGCACCCCAGGCTGTGAGCTTCTTGAGGGCAAGGACTGATGAACATGTTATCCTCGGTGGGTCTCACTGCCTGCCAGAGTCTCAAAAGCTCCGGGATTAAGGAAGGCATGGATAAATGGCGAACAAATGACAAGGGCTGTCCTCAGAATCCCGATCTTTGCCCAAGAACTTGGCCCCAGCACTTGATGTAAGGGATTTGTAGGTTTCTCTGGGAGGGAGAAAGGAAGTGGAGATTCAAGCTCCCAGCCTATAAGATGATGGGGATGAGCTGGGTCACATCTAAGACTCCTTCCCAGGGTTATTGCTGTGGCTCTTTTTTTTTTTTTTAATATTTTGTTTATTTATTTGAATGAGCAGGGGAAGGAGGAGCAGAGGGAGAGCAACAAGCAGACTCTGTGCTGAGTACAGAGCCCTATGGGGGGCTTAATCCCAAGACCCTGAGATCATGACCTGAGTTGAAATCAAGCATCACTGAAACCACGAGCCACCCAGATGCCTCTCACTCTTAAGGAGTCCAGAGAGAAGAAAGAAGGAAGACAGTACCCTGTGTCTGCTCCCTTCTTTCCTTTGACTGGGTGGTACATTCCAACAAAATACAGGTACAGGTATTGGGAATCAATCTAGCAGGCTGAGAGCCCAGGATGTACCAGGAATGTCCCAGGAAGAGGGAAACAGAGAAGGAGGAAGCTTTTTGGGGACAGAGGCAGTAGATGGATTCATTCTAAGGCAACAGAAGCAAACTTCCACTATGTTAAGGGTTATGTGTTTCAAGTTCTGAACAACCATCCTCCAGATGGACTGTTGGATCTGTCAGAATTTAAGGTCTGCCTTCATAGATTGTAAGGAAGACTACAGAGGACTACACAGGGGAGTCCGACAGGCCAAAGGGAATAGGACCCATTTCAGAGGTCTTGCACAGAAGGACTCATCACCATCGTGTCACTTCTCCATTTCCCAAAGAGAGCTAATCTAGAAATGGAGAGATCAGAAGCCACAGATAACACCATGTTTAACGTTCAAAAAACATCACAAGCCACGTCTTGGTATTTTCCTCACTGAATCTCAGCTCACCATCTTGGGCCTTCTTCAGCCCTTGGCCATGCACTGTCCACCTGGGGAGAGGCTTACTTGTAAGGGACCCAGTGAATGCTGTCCCTGGAGGAAGGAGGACTCAAGTCACAGAAAGCATGACATCATCCTGGCTGCTGAGAGTCTGAGGACTCCAGTGATGCCCTCAGCTCCCCAGGGTTGACTCCAAGGCCCATGAAGGGCTATAATTCTTTAAGTAATGAGGATCATGGCTGTGGAAGTCAAGCCATTATTATCATTCTGTCCTCATACAGAGAATAACCTCAAGGGGCTAGTGGCTGGGGGAAGACAAAAGGGGAAACCTGCTCTTGAGTGTACCTTGTCCCTCCTTTAAAACCTTCAGTAGCTCCCCAGCACCTACAGGACAAAGTCCAAACCTCTCCACATATCCCCAAGGCTTTCCATGCACACCATTCTCACCTCCTGCCTTTCGCCCCTGACACACGTGTGCACATGCACACACACACACACACACACACACACACACACACCCTACACACTGAGCTCCTTTCAAGCTGCAACAAAGTACAACCGGCTCCCCAAAGGTGCCACACAATTTCCAGCCACTCGCCTCGTGGCTGGGGTGACTTCCCACCATCTCTCTGTCTAGCTAGCTCCTATCTGTCTTTTAAATCCCAGCACACTCGTCATCCCTTCTGGGAGGCTTTCTCTGACTCAGGGAACAGTTGTTTTCACCCCTGGGCTTCCCAAAGCACCTGATAGAGACAACAATTTAGAACATCTAACCGGAGAGCTGAATAGGAATCTAGAATTTTTAAAGGGGAACCCATGGGGAGAGTGGAATTCTTCAATGATAGCACATGGTACAATTTCAGAAACGGAAGTATGAACGTAGACGAGACATTGTGAGTGCAGGTGGGGTGGTACTGTCGTCCTCATTTTACATCATTGTACAGGCCACCCTGCTGCTCTGCATTTTCTTATTCTAAGGCTCAGGATTTTGTTTTCTAATTTTAAAAATAATACATGTTCATTATAGCATTTTTTTAAAAAATGGATTTACAAAAATAAAATTATTTATAATTCTTTTTTAAAAGATTTTATTCATTTATTTGTCACAGAGAGAGAGCAGAAGCAGAGGAAGCAATAGGCAGAGGGAGAAGCAGGTTCCCCAATGAGCAGGGAGCCCGATGTGGGGCTCGATCCCAGGACACTGGGATCATGACCTGATCAGAGGCAGACACTTAACCTACTGAGCCACCCAGGCATCCTGAGTTATGTATAATTCTTGCTCCCAGTTACCTTAGTAGAGCAGAGAGAGGGCACCACCCTAGAGACTGGTGAGCTGCCACACTTGTTCCTGATGGGCCAGTTGCACAAAACACTGAGCAACGGCACCAGTGCAGAAGCAAAATTCTAGTTGTGACAAATGAGGGTTCTGGTTCCCTCCTAACCATCTCACCCCAGGCTTTTGGTTCTCTGGACTGGGAACGAATACATATGGCAAATGAAATTATTTCTTTTGTCCTCCCATTTTGGCCTGGGTTTTAGACAGAGAACTATACTAGAGCCCATCTTTACTTATTCATATATTCTGAATTCAAGCCCTTTGTTAGATTATATGTTTTACAAATATCTTCTCTTACTCTGTGGCTTGAATGATGACTTTCTTAATGATTTCTTTTAATGAACAGAACTTCTTAATGTAGTCAGTTTCATCAACCTCTTAATTATAGTTAAATATTTCTGTGTGCCTTGTTTATTTCCCTACATCAAGGCCTGAAAAATATTTACTTATTAGATCTTTCACATTTGAAAGCATTACTTGCTTTTTGCATTTGACTTTACAATCTACAAATTGTATTTCTATAAATCATGTGGAATTTTTACTGAGGTTGTGTTGCTTCTTTAGAACAACTGGCAGGGAACTGACGTCCTAACAATATTGATTGAATATTACAATCCATGAACATGGTATATTTGTTATTTATTTAAATCTTCTTCAATTTTTTTCAAAATGCTTTTTTTTCTAGTCATAAGGATTTATTTATTTTTTCAAGTCTCAAAATGTTTTATCATTTTCTGTGTGGAGTCTTCAATGTACTTTGTTTTATTTATTTCTAAGTATTATTTCTTTTTTTTTTTAAAGATTTTATTTATTTATTTGACAGAGAGAGATCACAAGCAGGCAGAGAGGCAGGCAGAGAGAGAGGAGGAAGCAGGCTCCCCCCTGAGCAGAGAGCCCGATGCGGGGCTGGATCCCAGGACCCTGAGATCATGACCCGAGCCGAAGGCAGCGGCTCTACCACTGAGCCACCCAGGCACCCCACTAAGTATTATTTCTAAATATTTAATTTTTCAATATGACTGAAAAAATCTTTTGTTGAAAATGCCGTTTGCTAAATTTCATATTCTAGTTTCTTGTTAGACTCAATTATTTATTAATAATTTATGTGTAAATTGCTTTGATTTACCTACACAAATAATTGTACCATCTACAAATACTAAGTTGTATTTTTTTCTTTTCAATCCTCATGCCTTTTATTTCTTTACCCTGCCTTGTCCCACTGCCTAGGGCCTCCAAAAATTGCTGAATAGAAGTGACTGTGAGGCACATGGGTGGCTCAGTCAGATAAGTGTCAGCCTTCAGCTCATGTCATGATCCTGGAGTCCAGGATTGGGCCCGGAGTAGGGCTCCCTGCTCAGGAAGGAATCCACTTCTCTCTCTCCCTCTGCCACTCTCCTGCTCGTGCTCTCTCAACTAAATAAATAAAATTAAAAAAAAAAAAAGTGGTGACTGTGGACATCTTCGTCTTGTTCTTGACTTCAAGAAAAAAGCTTTTAACATTTCATCATTAAGTATGCGTTTCCTCTAAGTTTTCGCATATACCCATTATTAGAGTGAGAATTTTTTTTCTGTTCCCAGTTTTCAAAGAATGTTTAAATAGCTAGCTGTTGAATTTTATCAGATGATTTTTCCACATCTACTGAGATGATCATATACTTTTTTCCTTGTTAATGTGTGTGTGTGTATATATATATATACATATATACATATACATACACACTGTTTTTAGATGAGATTTGACTATTTGTTTAAAAATTTTGTTTGGGATCTTTGGTTATAAATGATTTTGGTCTATAGTGTCTCTTTCAGGTGTTGATCTCTAACGCTAATTTCATAAAATGAGTGGGAGTGTTAGTTATGTTTTCTAATAGAACTGAAGATAGCAGGACATCTGCCTATTTCAGTGGGTGGAGAGTGTGACTTTTCATCTTGGGATTGTAAGCTCAAGCCCCACTGGATGTAGAGATTATTTAATTGAATAAAATAAATTTTTAAAAAAGAAGAGCTGAAGAGAGCTACTAAAACTACAAATAACATCCACACTTACCAAATTCCTAGACAAAAAAAAAAAAAAAGCAAAGAAAATATACTGTACACAGCAAAATAGGGGAAGAAAATAAAAGAAGTGTAAAACACATAAGACAGAGTGACAATAAAAATAAATTTTAGATTTTTCTATTAAAAACCACATCTAGGGGCGCCTGGGTGGCTCAGTGGGTTAAAGCCTCTGCCTTCGGCTCAAGTCATGATCCCAGGATCCTGGGATCTGTCGCTCTCGGCCCGCAAGAACAACCCGCAGACGAGGTGAGTGGCAAACTTCTTTTATTACTAATACTAATGGCGGCCGCCCCGCACCAAGCACTTACAGCAGTATATATGCACGCGCGTACGCCCCCCTTTCGCCCAATCAGAATGCCGTGCACGCAGTGTCCTCGTGCACTCTTATGTAACCATATAGGACT
Organism: Mustela nigripes; assembly: GCF_022355385.1. Taxonomy (NCBI): domain Eukaryota; kingdom Metazoa; phylum Chordata; class Mammalia; order Carnivora; family Mustelidae; genus Mustela; species Mustela nigripes. Next base: position 121,730,825 of record NC_081557.1, on the reverse strand, counting down.
CTATTGTTCTCTAGCGGTGATCATTCGTTTCTCTCTTGGCTCCTGGTGCTGCTCATGCGTCAGCCACGAGCGCACCCACATCCTCCTAAACCAATCATTCTCATTTCCTCAATCTACAGGCATTTCTGTCTGTGTGACTCCTTGCATCTGCTGAATGGCTCTCCACAGCTCCCCCTTTTTTATTATTTATATGGCAGGGATCGTGCCTGTCTTAGGTTGCCAATCCTCAGCACACATGCTTACCCGTCATCGGGTACTCCCCCTGGCCGAGGAGCCCCTGTCTTAGGTTGCTATGGTGAGGGATCAGTCTTACCCGTCTTTGACTACCGATCCAGCGTACTAAGCCATATTTTGGGGGGGGAGGTGCCAGCCTCCAGAGCCATCATAGCTTAGACCAAAGCCCGCTGCTGTAGCTGTTGTCGTCATCGCGCAACTCTACAGATGCATCTTAGTAGGAGCACTTGAGCCAGAATCATTAAGGCTCTTATGCCTGCCCAGTTTGAGGAAAGAGACTGATTGTTATAACATACTAACCAAATCGCTGACGGAGCCAAGAGATACCTGGGTGGCGTTCAAGGTGACATTCTGAGCCCACCGCGGTTGATTAGCTGATGGTTACGTATGATGGCTCTTAACTTATAAACTTCTGCGAGTATAATTTTAACCGCATAAGGCAAGAGGCACATGAAAAGAACAATTACCATTAGCACTCCTATAATTGTTCCTACAACATACCATGCGTGCGTCAGGGAAAGGAAGTGAGAAAACAAGGACAATGTCCGCGTGGGTTTTGTATACACCCAACAGTCCATTAATCTGATTTTGTGTTGCAAGGGCTTTAGCTACCCTCCCGGTGACATTGTTGAGTGTTGCTGCAGTCAAAGTCTCGTTTATGTCGAAGCAGCACCAGCAGGTTGTCGAGGTTCACCTGTATTGGCATCGGGATATACGTCGGTATCTTGGCTATTACTGCTGAGTCTCCCACCGTGGCCTTCCAACATTCTGATAGCAGATAATTCTGGGACTCACAAGAGAGACTAGATGACTTGTTAATAGTAGAAGCATTAAAAACTATGAAGAGAAAGGGAGCTCTAACACAGACGGGCATTGATAAGTAACTTATGTGCTTAGCTGAGGTGCAATTGCAAGTAACATTTGTTTCAAATCGAGAGCCTACGTGATCTTAAAACCGCTCTGGCCAGGTTGGCCCAATCCTCAGGATTGAGGTAAAGTGTTCCCAGCGACTCCACAAGGGAGACAATGAAAGCTGCCTGGGGTCCATAGGCACTGACTGCCTCCTTAAGCTGCTTTACCAACTTGAAATCTAGTGGCTGGTGGTACCTCTGCTGATTCTGATCTTCTAACACTGGAAAAAAGCCTTTTCCCAGGCCAAGGACCTCTCTCCAATTTTCCGCGGTACAGCCCGAACAATAGCACGTCTTGGCGCAGCTGGGCCTATAAGGCGGGGGCCACTCATGGGGTGGCGCTGTGGGGCTGGAATGTGGAAGCGGTGTAACTTCCGTTTTTAATTTTGACTGCGCCACAACTGTGGCTTTCGCCCCTGCTTTCAGCTGCGCCATTACTTCTCCCTGCACTCTTAATTCTCCTAATGCCTTTTGCAATTCCGCCTTCTTTTCCTCAAGTTGCTGCCTCACGGTCTCCAAGTCCGTCTGGAGACCGGGAGATTCCCTTTTCTTGTTACTTGCCTCTATCTTTCTTAGCTCCTGTAACTCGCATTCGGACATCCCTTCTGAGCTTTCGCTTTCGGATTCAGAATCTCGGGAGGAGCCCTTATGGGACTCTTCTTTCATTTGCTCAAGGACTTTCCCTCCCTGTAGTACTGCTCGCTGCAGGGGCTCTCGGGGGGATTGTAAACATACTTTCATCAGGGACCACACAGCTAGAGTCCCCGGGGATGTAGAGGGGCAGCGTTTTAAGTCCTCACCCAGGTTTTCCCATTGTGGCACATTTAGGAGCCCTTCTTCTATGAACCAGGGGGCAATCTCAGCCACTTCTCTTAAGAAGGTACGGGCCGTTTTCGTCTTTAACGGGGTACCATTCGCCTTAAGAACGTCCTTCAGCGGACTCTCCATCTTATACCTAGAGATCTCATTCCCCATTTCGGGAGAAACGTACTTCTATTGTCCCTATGCGCCGGTCGTACTTTCGACGGCTGCGGGGAGCGTCCCTGTCGCTAGACAGGCCTGCCAACTGACAGAAATGGGTGCAGTGCACTTGCACGCTTCACCTTATCGTTGCTCTTACCTCGATCCTCGTTCTGCGTCTGGAGATAGGGATCCCGGGTTTCGGCACCAGATGTCGCTCTCGGCCCGCAAGAACGACCCGCAGACGAGGTGAGTGGCAAACTTCTTTTATTACTAATACTAATGGCGGCCGCCCCGCACCAAGCACTTACAGCAGTATATATGCACGCGCGTACGCCCCCCTTTCGCCCAATCAGAATGCCGTGCACGCAGCGTCCTCGTGCACTCTTATGTAACCATATAGGACTCTATTGTTCTCTAGCGGTGATCATTCGTTTCTCTCTTGGCTCCTGGTGCTGCTCATGCGTCAGCCACGAGCGCACCCACATCCTCCTAAACCAATCATTCTCATTTCCTCAATCTACAGGCATTTCTGTCTGTGTGACTCCTTGCATCTGCTGAATGGCTCTCCACAGGGATCGAACCCCACATCGGGCTCCCTGTTCAGCGGGAAGCCTGCTTCCCTCTCTCTCTCTGACTACCTCTCTATCTACTTGTGATGTCTCTGCCAAATAAATAAATAAAATCTTTTTTAAAAATCTAGAAAAATAAGTCTCATCTTACTATTTCACTGCAAATATATCTTTTAAAAATGACAAAGTTAAAACTGAAAGAATGAACCAATGTATACTAGACAAATGTACACAAAAAAAAAATGAGAGCAGCAATATTATGTCAGATAAAATAGAATTCAATGGGACGCATGAATAGAGCACGCTAGTTACCTATTGTGAAAAATATTACTTCAAAACTTAAAATGACAAACATTTGTTATCTGACAGTTTCTAAGAGTAGTAGCCCAGGAGTGGCTTAGTGGGGTGGTTCTGGCTCTAGGTCTCTTGAGGGGCTGCAGGTAAGGTGTGAGCCAGGGCTGCAGGCATCTGAAGGTTTGACTGGGTCTGGAGGATCTACTTCCATGAATGTCCTAGAGACACAACAGAGCAAGTGACCCAACAGGGAGAGGGCGACTAGATGGAGGTCACAGTGCTTTTATATGCTTTATCTTTCAAAGTTGCACACCATTATTTCTGCTTCAGAATTGAGTTACTGAGTTTGGGATACACTTAAGGACAGGAGAATTAGGTCCCTTCTCTCAAAGGAGGAGCATTAGTGAATTTGTGAAACATTTTAAAAATTACTACATGGAGCACAGAATAATTTTACAAATGGCTATCCACAAAACTACAAAGAAAGCATCAACAATGACAAACAGCAGAAATTATACAGGCCCCATTTTCTTTAACTGAAAGAAAAAAAAAAAAACAGCGTGGGGCACCTGGGTGGCTCAGTGGGTTAAGCCTCTGCCTTTGGCTCAGGTCATGATCTCAAGGTCCTGGAATCAGGCCCAGCCTCGGGCTCCCTGCTCAGCAGGGAGCCTGCTTCTTTCTCTCTCTGCCTGCCTCTGCCTGTTTATGATCTCTGTCTGTCAAATAAATAAATAAAATTTATAAAATCTTTAAAAAAAAAAATAAAATAGGGGCGCCTGGGTGGCTCAGTGAGTTAAGCCCCTGCCTTCGGCTCAGGTCATGATCTCAGGGTCCTGGGATCGAGCCCGCATCAGGTTCTCTGCTCAGCAGGGAGCCAGCTTCCTCCTCTCTCTCTCTGCCTGCCTCTCTGCCTACTTGTGATCTCTGTCTGTCAAATAAATAAATAAAATCTTTAAAAAAAATTAAAATTAAAAGAATAAAAACAGCTTAAATAAAGTTTATAATTAGAGAGATGACCTAAGATAAAGTACTTCCAAATTATAAAAAGAAACATAAATATGCATATAGATACAAATACATAGTAAAATATTAAAATTAAAAAATTTTTAAAATTATAAAATACAAAATCATAAAAATGATAAAAATTCAGAAGCAATAAAAACAGAAATCATAATACAAATTTGATGACAGAGTTAAATCTAAGCTTATCTGTTACACCAACTGTTACAAATGACCTAACCTTGCTTAATAAAGGGAAGCAACTCACAAAGTCGATAGTTACATGAAAGGATAGTTACTGTAGCATCATTTGTAAAAGCAAGTATTAGAAGTAACTTCATTTTTTTTTCAAAAATGATGTGAGAAAGTAAATTATAAGTTCCATACAATGGGACAGTTCTTAACAAGAACGAGGTAACTCTTAATGTGCTATATAAGATAAAATCTTCAAAATATGTTTTTAAAAAGCAAGATGAAGATATTTACAGTCTGTGACTATTTTGTGGTTTAAAACAAAAGGATTGCTTTTGTTATATTAGTATGCCTCTGGAAAGATCTACAATAAACCTAGTAATAGTGCTTGTCTATGGGAAGAGGACATAGACGGTTGGGGCAGAGAAAACAGAGAAACTTAAATTCTATCCTCTTCCTTTTGAATTTTGCATTTGTACCCAAGTGAATACTACTGATTTTTAAATTTCTGATAAAAAAAATTTAATGCAGTTTTATTTAAAACTTTAACTGAACTAAAACAATAAAAATTTAATTAAGAACAGATTAATTGAATTGGCTAAGAATTATGTAAGATATTTTAAAGCAGTTAAAGAATTACATCCAGTAATGGCTTTGGTTCTTTAAACTTTCCAGAAACATAATATACAATCTATTCCACAGCACAGGTAAAACAGAAAAGTTGTCCAGATGCACTGCAAAAGTACCTGGACATTGAAACAAAAGCCTGAAAAAATACCATAATAAGAGAAGACTATACACCCACTAGGTCCCTATGAAAAAAGATTCAAGAAAATACTGTCAACTTGAAATTAGAGATCTTGCAAATGGATTAGAAAAAGACAAACATCCTGATATAAAAATAGGCAAAGAAGATAGATAATTCATAAAAGAAATATAAAAGACCACTGAATATGTGAAAACATGGTCAACATCACTAATAATGAAGGAAATGAATTAAAAGACTCATGAGCTATCATTTTGTACTAGGTTATCAAAGATGTAAGACATTGGAAACATCCCAGTTTGTTAAGGGTGTAAAGAACTAGACACTCCTATAGACTGTTTACATTTCTGGAGAGCAATCTGAGAACATGTATTTTAATATTAGACACAGGAATTTCACTTCTAGGAATTTATCCTAAGGAACTCATTGGACAAGCGTCCTACAATACAATGTATATACAATAGTGTTCACTGCAGCATTATTTCCGATAGTGGCCTGGACACTTTCAAAATAAATTATGATATATCCATACAATACAATTCCTTGCAGCCAGTTAAAAAAAAAAAAATGATAGCACAGATTTATATACTGGTCTACGTATGGAATGTCCATTTAGTTGAAAAGTTTTGCAGCTATTAAATACTATGCATTTGAAGATTATTTAGTAACAAAGGAAAAGTCTCACAGCAAGTGAATTTTAAGAGTTACAAAGAAAATGTAGCATGACTTAATTTCTACAAGATCTCACACTTTTGAATTTAAAAGTACAGAAAGAAACTACATCGAAATGTTTAAAATATGGTGGAATCTGGGGTGATTCTTTCTACAATTTTCTGAAGAAACATGTTACTTCTATACCTTAAAAAAAAAAAAAAAA
>NC_081557.1:121698375-121724920 GCF_022355385.1 Mustela nigripes | reverse complement strand
TATATATATATTTGCCTTTCTCTACAAACCTGGAACTTCTGTTCTTACTGTGTATTTCTAACTCCACTTCCTCAGTCCCCTATCCTGACAAAGAGCAGCCAAAAATAGCAGGCTCACTGGTTTTGTGGGCTCCATCCGTCTACCAAGAGTTAATTCACTTCTTAATTAACTCCTTAGCCGAGGGGGTGGGGGGGGGAAGATGATCTACTGACTTTGGATTGGTTGATGGTGACATCATGCCGGCAGCAGGAGCCAATAGCAGCTTCCTGCTTGGGAAGTTTCCCAGGTCCCGGATGCCGTAGTGAGAAGGGCTGGGATTTCCACCCGCCCTGAGGACCGGGGCCTCCTGCGCGGTCCCCGGTGTGGGCGCGCGCCACGCGGGGTCTCCCAGCCCGCGGGGCAGCCCTTCGCAGTGAAGTGAAGCCCTGCCTTCACTTTTGTTTTTTGCTTTTTTTTTTTTGGACACGTCTGCAGCCTGTTTATCCCTGCGTCCTGCGGAAGACAATCCAGGATTCACCAGGAGCCTCTGCGGTTGCTTCTGTTTGTCCCCATATTGTCCCCCATCTTCTCTCTGGGGACCCAGTCCAGCGTTTGTGCTCCCGCTCTCTTGTCTGTTCAGGGTGCCCCTTCCTAGCCTCACAGTCCTGCAAATAAAACCCTGCGTCCGGGGCGCCCGCTGCCACCGAATTGTCGCCTCTACCTAACAGAATCTTATTTTCTTAATGTCCCCTTTTCCGATTTTAAGTGTAATGCTTTCTCTTTTTAGAAAACAAAGGAGGAAGAGGAATGAGGGAGAAGGAAGAAAGCAAAAGTCACATGTAAACACATCATCCAAAGATACCCATTGTTCACAATACCAGGTATTCGTGTCAGAAATACGATAGATTGACAAGTTTGGAATTGCTGATTATAATTTGCTTTTTTCTTTTTTTTTTAACTTTGTCTTTTATCATGTAGCATAGCCTCATGTCTAAATATTGTTGGGGGTGGAGAGAAAGGGAGATACATTTTTTGGTGTTTTTTTTTAGTGGCTTCATGGTGTTCCAGCATTTGGAATAACTTATTTCTATGCCCATTCTGTATATTTAATTTACTTCCACTATTCCATATTTTAAATAATTCTGTGAACAAGGAGTCTTTATAATTTCTTATGTCAATATCTGAATAATTTCCTCGGGATACAATCTTAGGGATATGACCACTTTAAAGATTTCTTTTGCCCCAAAATATTTTGATTAACCTTTCTTGTTATTCCAAATTAAATAAAAATCACTTGGTCTCATTCCAGAACCAAATCATAGGTATTCTTATTTATGATTGCTTATTTGTCAAGTTTTCTAGTTCTGTTTTAAAATTCAATTCAAGAGGTGGTTTTACATTTTGCTGATTTTGTGAAGTGGCTTCTTATAGCTACCATATTCCTGAGGTGGCATAAAAAAGGTGTTGGTTTTTATAAGCTAACATCATTTGGATTCACCTTACCACATCTCTCAGTACTTCGGCTTTTCATTGATTTTCTTGGGTTTGTAGGCAATTATGACCAGCAGCAAACTTACAGTGTATGCCCAACAACTTGTCATAAAAGTCGATGCTTTTGTCAGTGTGAAATAGCTCTTCAAAGCTCACTTTGTCTTTTCCTCTGAATCTCTACGTGCAATTTTTGGTGCCAGTCTTGTTTTCTTTTTATTGGGGTGTGTGGTTAGAAACCAGTGGTTCATTTTCTCATTTCATCTAAGATGTGTTTTTAATAAGCATTTGATTGCAGGTTTTCAAAATCTTATTTGTTGACTATGCTGTTGAATTTTATGGCTTCTCATTCCCTTTGTTTTCTTTTTTGCTGCGTGCACTTTTTTTCTTTCCTCTTTGTTCATGTTTTAGAAGGAATATGCACTGTTTTAAAAGTCTCCTAGTGTTTCAGCAAGCTTCCAATACATACTTATTTCAATATCAAAAGCGCAGAATGGAACAATGTATTATTTTAATTTTTCTTTCCAGTTCTTTTTCCTCATGTGAGGAATTTAAGAAACTTACTTCTCTTAGCTCCAAATTTCCTGGTATTGACTGGTATAACCTGGAGTTATATAACCAGATTATTGTTGTTAAGTAATATTATATATTATCTCCTCCAGGAATAATTTTTGACATTTGCAGCCTACTCCAACTTTAGCACAATTAAGTAACCAAGCAAGCAGGGTTTATGGATCGTAGATTTTCTGTATCCTTATGTTTTTGAAAATGTCATTTTTTACCTTCATGCAACATGTGTGGGTTTAAAATTCTCAGACAATTCAGAATTTGCTCAAGATTCTATAGACATGCCTCCATTGTCTTGGAAATATGAGCTGATTTTAATTCCTTTGTACATAACTGGGTGTTTGTTGTGTTGTTTTCCTTTGGTGTCATGGATATTAAAAGCGTTGATTTTATGTCCTTTAAGTCAAAGTATTTGCCATGAATTTATCCAGAATGTGATACACACTTTCGGTCTCCAGTTATGCCAGTCATTTTGTTATTATTGGTTCTGATTTTTTCCTGTAATTCTTATGTGGGATTCCTGTTTTCTATCCTCCCAATCTTTATTTAAAAAAAAAAAAAAACAACCCTTACCTCTATCTTCTGGCAGGGTTTCCAAGTCCATCTTAGTTACAACTCTAGTCTTTGCTCTCTGTTCTCTGGGCTGCAAGTCTGCAATCAGCTTTTCAGTTTTCCTGCAAATCTGCCCCCCCCCCCCCCTCCCCCTCCAGGGTCGCTTGCTCCCCTCCTGTTCCCTCTGTTCCTGTTACCCAGACAAGACTCCTTGTGGAGATGCCACAGGTTTCTCTTGGATGTTGCAGATAGCCTTTGAAAGGAGTATGTGCTCCCACTGAGTCAGGATGACTCTTTTCCTTTGTTCTGTGGTATTTCCTCATGCCCCCTGTTGCTTTGAATCAATAAACTCATCCTCAGGAAGATTGTATCTAACTAGACATGTGGATTCCCTCGACCCCACCCAAGGTTCTCTCAGGCAAGAATGTGTGCACAACTGAGAGCCATCCTGTGGCCCAGCTCCCAGCACCTGCCAGCTTCGGCAGGTGGGGCGGCTCTGTTGTGAGGAGGTGGGATCTTCTGGGCCTGCAGCTCTCCAGAGACTATGGGAAAGTGTACTAATACAAACAGGAACACAGCAACTACAGAGCTGCGTGCACCCTGGTAGGGCGCCCTCTGCAGTCCCACACTCCCAGTTTTGTAGGGACACCTCCCTGGCCACACAATGCTGCAACCCCTCCCCACCTCCTTTCCTCCTGCTAATTTTCTGGGCTGTACAGTCACTGAATGGGTATGGCAGGATGAAGGACAGAAGAAAACAGTATCTCTGGCCACTTCAAAGAACAGCTTGGGAACGGTAGAGGGTTAGGATGTGTAAGAGAAGTCCCTTGGTTAAAATAATGTCCTGATCCTCAACCTCAACAGTGAAAGTCGTGATTTCCAGGCGAGGGGAATGGCTGGATCTCACCATCTCAAGTCTTGTCTCCCAAACTGACTTTCCCCTTGGGTATTGATTCATTCCTTTATGCATTTATTTGCTCAACAGCTATTAATTACAGTAAGCTCCCCGGTCACTGCTGTGCTGTCCCTCATGGACCCACAGCATGGTATTCCTCCTTTAATTCCCACAGCTGAGACCAGGTTCACGGAGAGCAAAAGCTAAGAAAGCAAGGAGGAAAAAAAATTAAAAAGTAAAGCAAGAGGGGCTCAGGAACATGACCTTGTAGCTCCTACATTAGCACCTCATCTGAACCCCAAAGCCTAACACCCAAACCTTCATAGTGTCTGGTCCTCGCAGTATGGATAGGGGAGAAACAAAGGGAGAGACAAAGTAGCTTTTGAGGTTTCTTGGGTATTTCAAGAGGTAGTCTGGGTGGGTGCTAAAAACCCCACTGCCCTTGCTCGGGAGTTAGGGGGCATTCCTCCTGACTTCTGCCAACAGGGTGTTGATGAGGTGAGTTTTCATCTTCTTTTCTGTTCTCACGGATACTGGGAGATGCTCTGCCAGGCGCCATGAGTAAACTGGAGTTGGAGAATTACTTTCCATTGTTACGTTACCAGACTCTGGGTTTTTGAACACTTGGTCGTTCCCTTCTATATCTTTTGTTTCTGTCTCACCACCTTCCCCTGGTTCGCTTCTGCGTGCACTCCTCGTATGTCTACCCGGACACCTGGGCCCACCTCAGAAAGTGTCAGTACTCCCCGGAATTCTGCCCCTGGCCTCCCCTTTCATTATAGACAGTCCACGTGCGAGAGCTCAGCCTCCAGCAGCTCCCACCGGACGCCTGGGCCAGAACTCCGGACTCGGTCTTTCCCACATACAGCCTGAGCTAGAGCGCCCTCTGATGGCCGCCTCTCTGCTTCCACCCCGTGTCCCGTCCCACCACACTGAACCCACTGTTCCCCTCGCCCCGCCCCCGTGACTACACTCCAGCAAGCCCGAAACTGGCAGCACTGGTCACTCCTCCCCGCCGCTACCTGGCCATCTTGCCTCCTCCAGCATGTCTAAGGCCCATTCCTGCCTTTCCCCACTGCCCCCCAACCCTCCATTCACAAACTTAGTTGCCTCAGTTATGCCACATTTACTGCCACAAACCCGAGCTATATGGGGATCTGGGAACGGGAACCAGACCCGGGACTGAGGTCCGCCTCTGCTCCTGACAAGTCACAGAATCCGTGACCCCTGAGCTGGTCCCACGTGGCAGCCAGGATTCCAGTGAGGACGCATCCCAGATGTTCTGTAAATAACAAGGGCACTCCCACAGGCTAGGTACAGTTACTCAAGGACCCCTTCAGGCAAGAGCTGAGATAAATGGGGAGCCCAAGAAGAGGGACGTTTGTTGAACCCACAGTACAGACTGTGCCTGTGGGGCTCTGTGCACACAACACTGCCCTGGATCTTCAGGGCCCCTACTGGTTCCTCTCCATCATGTGGGGTGGATCCCAGGCTCCCCTTCCTGGACAAGGGCTGAAATGGAGCTTGACTTCCCATTTCTGTGTGCCTTTATGTTCCTCCTGGGTCCACATTGTTCCCAGACGGACTGTTCTCTCAAATACATTATGCAAATCCCAGCTAGCCCAGTATCCATAGTAACCAGAATCTCCCATCTTCCTCAGGCTGTTCCCTAGCAAAATGATCCCACCCAAATGACAACCACGAACAAGGACAAAGAACGTCCAGAGCAGGGAAGCTTCCCTCTGCCCTGGGGCATCAGGCATTAGCCATCCGATTGCTCAAACCATCCTGCCCAGTCTTCCAGCTGTCGCTGGAGAAAGGGAAGGGCGGCACAGGCCAGTGTGCTGCATTTTTGGAGTCCCTGAGGGCAGATGCCACAATCCCCACCAGGGACGGTCATCTTGTGTCGGATCCAACCAGCTCCGCCACCACTAAGACCACACAGTGGATGTGAGTCTGTACTTAATATCGTCAAGCACACCAGCCATCTCTGGGACGGGACAGTCGTTTTGTTGTGCAGGACTGATTACTATTACTGTAGCAATAATTTTTCCAGACCTGCCCCTCTCTGGAATAACCTTGATTATGCTTCCAACATTATGACTCTAGTCCTCTTTCTCTCGACTGGAAATGCAGGCAGAGTTCCTTGTCCCTAAATACTTCACCTGCAGCGGCAGTTTCTACCACGTGCTGGACACTAGGCTTCTGCTGACACAGATTGTGAATCACAGGACATTAGAATAGGAAAAGGCCTTGAAAACAATTATGCAAGTGTCCCAGTTTCCCTTCCTGCAGAACACCAGTTGAATGGTATTCTCTAAAGTCTCACAGTGATTTAGTGGCAGAACCAGGTGAAACAACAATAAACGCTCAACCTCCGAGCACATGCCAGACCTATCCAAAGCCTTTTACACATTTGCTCCTGTAGTCCCATAACCACCTTATGAGGTGACTTATGATCTCCACTTATCTTAAGGCATCTTTTTTTTTTTTTTGTAAAGATTTTATCTTTTTAAGTGATTGCTACACCCAGTGAGGGGCTCCAACTCAACTCCGGGATCAGGAGTCACACACCCTACTGAATGCACCAGCCTGGCGCCCTTAAGGTATTTTATAATCTCCATTTTTCACATGATGATGCTAAGGCACAGAGAAGTCAAGTAACTATCTCAAGGTTGCACAGTGGATAGGTCACACTTTGAATCAGGTTGTCCAACCCCATATCCCAACCTGGTGACCACTAGGCTATTTAGGTCCCTAGAGACCTTTGTGAGAATTGAAATTTTGAAAATATATGTCGAGGTCTCGAGTTGATTTTCTGATGTCAGGAGTATCAACATTCCATAGTGTTCCCCGCTTTAAAACCTAGCGTGAAATACGTAAACACGAGTGGAAGGCTAATCCACCAGTTAGGGTGACTGCATGAAAATAGCCAAGGCATACCTCCCCCTTGACAACACAAAATTACTTTAATAACATCCTTTGAGTATTCTCCTCTTGGTTGGGTTGCTTAGGGATACCAATCTGCAGTATAGTGGGGGAACCAGAATATACTCATGAACAGAACATATGCTATGCATTAAATTTCCTTGGGAGGATTTTTTTTTTAAATGGTAATATGGATTGTCCACAGGAGAGGAGCTGAGTATGTGGGCAGAAGTGGGAGACTGTTCTAAGTATCTTGTACTTTGAAATTTACAGCCATTAAATGATTTATCTACTCAAAACAATACACACGAATTATAGACAAGATCCTGCTGGTCTTTTTGTGGGTGTTGCAGGTCTGTATGTCTAACTCCGAACCCTATTTTCTTGGTCACTACAACATAACCATTTTCCCACAGTCTTGAAATTCTTCATAAGCCTACAGCCTGTATGTACAGATCCTCATTAAGAAATCTCACGAAATTTGAGCACTCCCAAGACCCAGAAGTTGTATTTCTCCATTTCTTCGGGGATTCATTGATGCGCATCATTACGTCAACATTTAGAATCTCCCACTTCCTGAAGAATTGGCCAACGTGTATTAGGGCTGTCCTATGTTTAGGACAGAACACATGGCATTTGTACCCTCCAAAATTACCTAATTTATCTCCATGACAGTCTGAAGTAGATACCCTAATCCTCATTTTAGATGAGAGTGCCGTGTTCAAAATGTTCGGAGAGCTAAGAAATCCCACAGTTGGTACTGGGATCTGGGAGCCTAGATTCCGGGTGCCAGGCCAAAAGATGCTGCTAGCCATGTGGAGCTGTCCCGGACAGCTTCCCTGAGTTCCAGTGTCCACATCCAATGATCCTGGTTACCCTGACATGTGGTGGCAGCCAGGGAAGCCTTGGGCAGGTCTCAGAAGGTAGCAAGGAGCTCAGGATGACTGAAGGTAAATGAAGGAGGGCAACAGGCCCTATGGGCTGAGGAAACCATGGGAAGCGGCTCCCAGGGACATACAAGTCCACGGGGGGCCTGGGAAATCTGGGCAGTCTGGGAGGAAAGGGGCAGCAGAGGGGGCAAAAGCTGTCATGGAGGGCTCTGAGACATCACTCTGAGGAGCTGGGAAAAGCCCTGAATGACAGTCACTCTGTGCCGAGTACCCTGGCACGGACACTCCACGAACCACAGGGGTTGTAACAGACTTCCACTATTTGATCCACACACAGATGATGAAACTCTGTTGAGACAAATTTCATCCTCCACTAGCGGAAGGAAGGAGGGGGCCAATGTGACTAAATATAACATCATGACCTAAAAATAATCAGTGGCTGACATGGCAGGGACAGGAAGCCAGACAGAGCAAACAGGGGACCTCAGGTTAGCTCCTTCGGTGTTGGTGAGCACGCTTCCAGCGGTTGCCATCCCCAAGTGCTCACGGTGGGACAGCCCTGAGGTGGGGATGATGCCCATATTTACAGATGAGGACATGAGCTCAGGAAAGTAAAGTGTGTGCCCGAGGAGACACAGAACGTACACGGTAGGGACAATGTAACCAAAATTGGCAGCTTAACAGATGCCAGGACATTACAGCTAAAATGGCCAGCTGAAACACAAATCAACCAACCAACCGACCCAGCCAGCTGTGTGAAGCCAGGCAGTGGGCTGAAGATGTCACAAGAAGCCTAGGCTGGCAGGAGCTACATGTGTGTAAAGGTCAGAACTCCAGGTAACAAAGGCAGAGCTGGGTAATGAGGTCCTAACTGCGCCCTGGAGAAAGGGCCTGGGACAGGTTAGAGGGGGGTATCACCTGGGTGAGAGGCGAGACTGAAGGATGGCGCTTCCGGCATCAACACACAAGATGGACCGAAGGTGAGAGAAGCCAGAGAAGGGGAGGCTGCCTAGTGGACTGCTGTCTTCAGCCTGTTTATAGTAAACAGAGGAGACTGACATGGGGATGAGCAAAAGCAAAAGGCAAGGGAGGGAGAGGGTTCAACAGAAGAGGATGCTTGTGTACTAGGGCTCTCTGTCAACAGGCGAACTGCCTCATTCCTGAGCCAAAACCCCCAAACTGAGATACCTGGGTTTAAGGGAAGGAGATTTCTAGGATGTACAGTAACAAGAGAAAAAATAAGACTAGACATCATCAAAGTTTAACAACTTTTGTGTTTCAAAGGCCATCACCAAGAAAGTGAAAAGACAACCCACAGAATGGGAGAAAAAAAAATTGTATATGATGTATTTGAAAAGGGACTGGTATTTTAAATGTATAAAGAACTTTTATACTCAATGATACAAGGTAACCCATTCAAAAATGGGCAAAGGATCTAAAGGCAGTTCTCCTAAGAAGATACAAAAATGGTAAACAAGCACATGAAAAGATGCTCTGTATCATCAGTCATCAGGGAAATGCAAATCAAAACCACAAGGAGGTATCACTTCATCATAAGGATGGCTGAGAGACAGTAACAAGTGTGGACAAGGATATGGAACAATGCAATCTTTGTGCACCTCTGATGAAAATACAAGATGGCACAGCTCCCCTGAAAAACAGCCTAGCAGCTCCTCAAAGGTTAAACAGATTTCATGCATGCACCACCAAACCCACTCCTAGGTAGATAGATACCAAAGAGAATGGCAAACATACATCCACACAAAACATCCGTCCACACATTATTTGTAATGGCCAAAAATGGAAACAATGTAAATGCCCATAAGCTGAAGAATGGATAACTAAAACGTTATATGTCCACACAATGGCATGGTACCTGATCATAAAAGGGAATAAGGTCACATACATGTTGCAACCTGGATGAACCTTTGTCATGGATCAACTTTTGCTTACGAGAACACGGAAAGAAAAATGTCCAGAGAAAAAGTGGGTTTTAGCTCAAATATCATTTTTATTTTTTTAAAAAAAGAGCTCCAGGCTATCCAAATTATCCTTTTCAGAAACCTCCTTCCAATATCTAAGTTGGAAATAAAAAACTTTTTTAAAAGTTTATAGTAACTAACAAAATAATTTCAGATCAGGATTATCCTAGAGATTGTATTTGATGGGCTAGATAAATATTTAGAGAATGCACACTGGTCTCAGACACATTGGCCGCCAAAGTGCCTTGAGCACCCTTAGCCCGAGTGCCTTCAGACAGGACCTGTGCACACCAGTCTACCAACATTCCAACCTGGTACCCCCACCCGGTGGCATCTCCTACTGCGCCCCTCCCTATGGCCCCTACCAATTGCACATATCACAGTTTTGAATTGTCCTTTCTGTTTAAAATGCCCTTTTCTGTGAACCTGGGGCACAGACAGGAGAAAAAGAACATGAGCCCTCCGGATGGGAACATGCCCCCAGGAGAACACCGTCACCCCTACAGGCCAGTTCCTTTCACTGTGCTGTTTCCTGGGACGGGATGGCTGACAATTAAAATCCTCTTCAGGCAGATGCGAGGAAGAAGAGGTGGAGGTGGAGGTCCGGAGGCATGGTAGGGTGGGGGTAGAAGAAATCAGGATGAAAACACACAGGGGAATAGAGCAAGGAGCAGGCGGAGGCCAGCAAGGCTAAGCGAGGGACCCCCCACACCACCACCACTCCCCAGGACCATTTCCTCCCTTTCCTACGTCTTCACTGAAAATGACCCCTCTTTCCTTCCATTCTCTTTACTTTATAAGAATGAATCTGAGCTGTTTCTTTCATAGCATCTATAGGACGTAATTTTCCAGTCCTCCTATCTCCTCTATAGCTGAGGAAACGGAGGCCCATAGCAGGAATGGGTCTAAACTGCAGTTTTTAAAAACGCGTTTGAAATAGTCCAAACAGTCACTATTTGGAAATAGTCCAAGAAGGGTCAACAGATAAATCAGAGCTGACCTGCAGGCAGCCTTGCCTCTGCCCTGGGGGATGCGAGGGGACTCTGTGGAGAGGTCTGAACATACTGGTATAAAGTGACAGACAAGTTTGGGGCCCCGGCCCTGCTCCAAAGCCACAGCAGCAGTGCTGTATGAACCAGATTTTATCTGTATTGTAGAAACTCTGACCACAGGGAAACTGCTCCTTCTGGCCCTAGCCAATTTCTGGAGAGAACAACCAACTACTTGGAGCACGTCTTTCATATGCAAACCGACCACTAAACCCCCAACCCACTTCCTTTACCTGGCTCTCATAGGACTCTAACCCGCAGGGCCACTGCTTCCTCTCCAGATGGCCCCCAGTCCCCCAGTCCCATCGTCCCCCAACAACTGGGGGTGGCCCCTACGCCCCAGAGCCTGTCAAAATTATTCCAACTAGCAGATCCCAAACCTGTCTACTCAGAGCCCCTGCCAAGCCTGTTCTTGTCACTAAAACTGTAACAAAGTCTCCCACCTCGTGCTCCCTCAACTCTCTCTGCCTCCTCAGTGGCTCTGGTGCTTCTTGGGAACTGTAAATAACAAACTCTTTCCCACGGTAGGCTCTCCTGGTCTGCTGGCCTCACCATACCCAGATACTAAGACCCACATGTTAAAACAGGCCCATCCATAGAAGTCAGTGTTATCCCCAGACATCCTGGCATTTGGGTTTAGAAAATCCACACCCGGAAGGTGCCAAAGCTCTGGGGAATGAGGTGTCCCCTGGATGACTTCAGAAATGAAGGAGGAGGCTTGGGGCCTGGAGCTACAGGAGGACAAGACTGATCAGCAGGGAAGATCCTGACAAGGAGGCCAACGGTTCAGAGGTACAGAAGTGAGCGCAGCTTGAGAGGGAGGGACAGAAAGAAAACAGGACCACGACGCAAGTCCCTGGCAGCAGTGGCCAGGCTCCTGGTCGGCCTCAGCCATCCAGTTCCTCCCTGATGGTGATGCGTAGGGGACATATGCGCAAAGGCTCAAGGGGGCCATCCCCCCGCGCGCCCCCCAGGTAGAAATAGGGCCGCACCTCCCCGAAGCGGGCGTGGAAGGTGTAGAGGTGGCAGTGGCTCTCAGCATCGTAGAAGGACAGCTCGCCCTCCTCACACTCCAGCTCCACACGCAGGCGGCGAGGGATGGCCGGGACCAGGGGTGACGTGGCTGGGTCCGAGGTCATGCAGTGGTCCCCATCCACCCCCTGTGTGCGGCACACGTACCAGAAGCCCGAGCGGGTGTCGTGGTAGCAACTGTGTGAGTGGCCCTCAGCGCCAGTGTCCTGGCGCAGCCGCACCACACCCACCCGCCAGCTTGGCAGCCCCCCCAGGTCCACCTCCCAGGTGTGGGAGCCCTGGGAGAAGACGCAGGAGCCCAGCAGGCAGGGCGCTGAGGAGAAGCGCTCCGGGTTCTCCACCTGCATTCGGTAGCCATGGTTGGTGACGCTGGTGAGGTCATCGGACACAGATAGCCATCCGGCTGCGGTGTTGGGATCGAAGCTGAAAGGCACTGAGAGCAGAGGCAGAAGTGGGAAAAAATCAGCAAATCTCATAGGCTGCCCTTCTGCCATGCCAGCGGTGCCTCCATTCTCCCCAAAGTCCTCCAGCGTGCAGTCCTTTGTTACGGCAGCCAGGGAAACTCACAGAAGCAGGGACCCCGGTGCTCACACAACTCCCTCAATGACTGAGAGAAGCATGTAACATTCCTCTGGGTCACTAACAGCTCTCCCTCTAAAATCCTGAGGTCTCCGTCAGCTTGGGTTGCTGCACAAAAATACTACAGACTACAGGCTCAAACAACAGACACGTCTTTCCCACAGTTTTGGAGACCAAAGTCTGAGATTGGGGTGCAGCACAGTTGTGTTCTGGTGAGGCCCTCTTCGTGGCTCACAGATGGCCACCTTCCTGCTGTGTCCTCACAAAGGGGAGGGAGGGAGAGAAAGCCAGCTCTCTGGTGCCTCTCCTCATCAAGGCACTGACCGCATCCTGGGGCTCCACACTCGTGACCTCATCACCTTCCAAAGGCCCCCATCATCTCCAAATGCCATCACATCAGAGGTTAGGGTTTCAACATATGAATTAGAAGGGGACACAAACGCTCAGCACTTTTGTCATCCAATACGATTACAGTTCTGGAGAGAGATGGCAGCCAGCTCCTCTTTCTCCAGAGGTGGCCGAGTGTCAGGACCCAAAAAGAGGAAGGGGTGTGCCAGGAGAGCTTGAGCGGTGGGGCAGGGAGAGGTGGGGCACCAAGGGAACTGTGTGTGAAAGGGGCTAGAGAAGCTCCAATGGGGTGGGAAGCTGGGAGAAACGAGGCTTGTAGGAAGTACCGCCCCAGTCTGGAACCCCTGTCCACACGCCCCACTCACCAGATTCTACAGACGTGACCATCTTCCGCCAGACACGGTATTGCAGGGAGTCCAGATACTTGCAGATGTCAATGAGCATGCCAGGCTGCACAGGCTCCGGCTCCATGGTGCAGAAGAGGCTGGGAAAGGAGAGTTGGGCCAGGTGGGCAGGGCCAGAGCCATGCATCCTGGGCCTAACAGGGTCAGCCGGAAACAGGCAACAGGGCTCATTCCTGGTCACTCTACCCAAGACAGACCTAGGCTGGGCTCTGACAGGAGAGGAGCCAGAGGCCAACCAGGCTGCTCACGGCTCCTCAGGATTGAAAAGGCAGGCCCAACCTGCCCCCGCTGGGATAAATATAAATAGGATAGGAGGTTCTCAGACACAGGGCCCATCCTTGTGGGCAGAATCTGCTCACTGGATGTCTGAGGCAGAAGGGACCTTAAGGGTCCTCTAGTCCCAATGTCTGGAGGTATCACTGGCCTTTGCTTCAACACCTCCAGTGACAGGACTCACTACTCTCCTAAACATTCTCTTCCATCTTTGTGCAGCTCTGACTGGGATGGAGTTTATCACCATGAACCCAAAAGACAACAACAGAAACCGGTGTGTGCTGAGACTCTCGGAGGTAGGGGCTAATCAAGAGATAAACCTAGGTGTTGGGAGGACCCACTGAGAAACACAAGCAGTGTGCAGGATGACACAGTTTCTCCCCACATAGTGGGTGGTCATTTTCCACACTCAGGAGAACAACACTTCACCAGTGCCAATCCAAGTGGAAGGCCTTGGAAGAGGGCTCTTTCACCCTGGCCAGTCCACCCCCACCCCCACTCCCACTGTATTACACCCAGCTGGCTTCATTACCTGCCTGGCCCTGGAGCCACTGGAGCTGGCTGGCACCCATGGGATTTCTGCCTGCTCTTCCCCTCCCCTCCACCAGTCTTGGCAACTTACCGGCGTTTTCGGCTTTTGTGTTTCTAACAGAGAAAAAAAGACAGAGACATAAATACAGGGAACAAAACAAAACAAAACAAAACCACATATACACATAAGTTTCTGACCTCAAAATGAGTCCTATATCCCATGTTCATGGATCAGGAGATTTCTGATTTAACATTGTTAAGATGGCAAAACTCCCCAAACAGATCTACAGAGTCAATAAAGTTCCTACCAAAATTCTAGCTGGCTTCTTTGCAGACAGTGACAAGCTGATCCTGAAATCCATATGGAAATTCTAGGAACCCAGAATAGCCAGAACTGTCTTGGACAAGAACAAAGTTGGTGGTTCACATGTCCTGAATCCAAAATGTATTAAAAGCAATAGTAGTCAAGACAGTGTAGTATTAACATAAGGAAAGACACTGGAAGAAGTTAAACCCTTATATTTACTGTCAACTGGTTTTCTATAGGGTGCCAAGGTCATTCGATGAAGAATGGTCTTTGGCAAATGATGTTGGGACAACTCGATATCCACATGCAAAAGAATGAACCTGGGATTTCCACCTTCCACCATATACAAAAAATTTTTTAAATTAACTCAAAACCTTAAATGTGGAGCTAAGCCTATAAAACTCACAACCTTGGATTACACTATGGTTTCTTAGACATGACACGAAAAGCACCAACAGGAAATAAAACACAGCTAATCTGTGTTTCACTCCATCACAGTGAAAAGCTTCTGTACTTCAATGAAGCTACCAACAATAACAACCCAAAGAATGGGAGAAACTATTTATAAATCATGTATCTGATAAAGGTCTAGTATGCAGAATATGTAAAAACTCATATAATTCAACAACAAAATGACAAGCAATCCAATTTTAAAAATGGCCACAGGGCTGGAATGCACAGTTCCCCAAAGATATACAGATGGCCAACAAGTCCCCAAAAAGATGCTCAACAGCATTGCCACCAAAGAAATGCAAATTAAAACCACAATGAGATACCACTTCACACCCTGCAATGGCTAGTAAAAAAAAAAAAGAAAGAAAGAAAGAAAAAAGAAAAAAAGGCCAGTGTTGGCAATGATGAGGAGAAATTTAGTCCTCATCCACTGCTCAGGGACTATAAACACCAGTGGAGTCGCCTGGAAAGCCGTGTGGCAATTCCTCAAACAGTAACACTTATTAGTTACCATGTGATTCAGTGAATCTATTCTTAGGCACATACCCAAGAGAAAGGAAAACCTGTGTCTACAAAAAACTTGCACATGCATGTTTACGGTGGTGTGATTTGTAACAGCTCAGAAAAACGACTCAAACGTCCATCAGTTGATGAATGTACACATAAAGCGTAATATATCCGTACAAGGGAGTATTACTCAGCCATGCCTGATAAACACTCCAACAGGATGGAGTTTCAAAACATGCTGAGTGAAAGGAGCCAGTCACAAAAGGGCTGCGATCCGATTCTACTGATGGAAATCGTTTACAGAAGTGTCCAGACAAGGCAAATCCTTAGAGGCAGAAAGGAAATCAGCATTTGCTGAGGGCTAATGGTGGGGGGTAGGGGGGTGGGGGGGCCAGGCACAGGAGGGCAATAGCTTAAGGGTATGAGGTTTGTGTTTCTGGAGATGAAATGTGCTACAGTTGATCATGGTAATGGCTGCACAACTCTATGAACAGAGCAAAAAGCACTGGACTGTACAGTTTAAGTGAGTGAATTATACAGTGTGAGAATTGTATCTCAATAAAGCTGTTATATTATTTTTAAAAAGTCATAAAAGCATCCCTGAAAGCACAGTGGGTCCTGGCCGCTCCCAATTTCCTAAACAGAAACAGCAGATAATCAGCTTTTAGAACCCACCAAATGATTTTATGATCAGGGGCATTTTGGAGACAGGAGATACCAGGATTCAAAGCTTTGTGTGAGGCAGAAAACCCACAGGAGTCACCAGCCAGGATGTGACAACTGGCCCGAATGCAGGCTGTTATCTGTCCCTTCTCAATCCACTCTACAAAGTCTCTCCTTTCCAGAGAGTTCAGCTGTTCTCTAAGTGAAAAAGATAGTTCACTATCCTGACTGATTTCCAAACTAGCTTTCCAGTTACAGACATATCTCCTATAAGACTCATGGGTGGGGGGTGGGCAGGAGGGGGGCACAGGTGTGAGAAACATAAAAAGAGAAAAAGAAAATGAACTAAACATATAAGTTTAAAAAGAGAGAATAGAGTCATCCTTTTCTTAAGAGAGCAATAGAGAACATAAAAACATATTTAAATTAAGAATTAAAATAATTGTATAATTTTAGAATATTCTAGTTTGTCTTTTTTTTTTTTTTTTAATTTTTTTTATTTGACAGAGAGATCACAAGTAGGCAGAAAGGCAGGCAGAGAGAGAGGAGGAAGCAGGCTCCCTGACGAGCAGAGAGCCTGACTCGGGGCTCGATCCCAGGACCCTGGGATCATGACCTGAGCCAAAGGCAGAGGCTTTAAGCCACTGAGCCACCCAGGTGCCCCTCTAGTTTGTCTTCTTTGTAAAATCCTTTAACCCCCATCTAATCATGAACAAAACATCAGGCAAACCAGAGTGAGAGAAGAGTCTACGGGCTACCTGATCAGCACTCCTCAGGCCTGCCAAGGTTATGAAAAACAAGAGTAAGACACTGTCACAGACCAGTGGACACTGGGGCATGGGACGACTAAGTGCGATGTGGGTCCCTGGACTGGATCCTGGAGCAGGAGGATAGTAATACAAAAACTGATGGGCTCTAAATAAGTCTGGAGTTTAGCTCATTATAATGCACCAAGGTCGGGTTGCTACGGACAAACGTGCCAGGAGGTGATACAAGGTGTTAACTGTGGGAGGACCCAGAGGTCTCCAGCATTACCTCTGCAACTTTTCCACCTTGTTTACAAGGTACTCGGCTGTACTGAGGTTTCAGAGAAAGAAGAAACAGAGAGAGAGCGAGCAAGAGTACGGGAGGCAGGGAGAGGGACAAGGAAAGGAGAGGGGCAGAAAGAAGCGAGAAGGCCCCTAGGAACTCCGTCCGCTCTGCTGAAAGTCCCCTTGGCCTCCTGACAAGCAGGGTACCTCCTCCGGGTACTCTTCCAGCCCAGCACCCCAACCCTGCGGGAAGACTGGGGGGTGGTGGAGGTGGGGGCTGGTGGCCTCCAGCTCCCCATGGGTTCCCAAACACCTGCCCACTGTCCCTGAAGCCAGACGGCAAGCCCCTCACCATGAGAAAAGAAACATCATCCTCCTTCATCTCCACCTGCAGCCGCTCGATCTCCTGGGCCAGAGCTTCTGTGTCTTCCGCCAGCCGCTTCATCTTCTCCTCCACCAGACGCTGCTTCTGCCTCGCCTCCTCAGCCATGGCGTCCAGGATGGCTTGCTCCTCCACGCGCAGGAACTCACGGAGTTTGTCAAACTCCTGCCGGATTCGCCCTTCCAGCCAGGCAGCCTCCACCTACAGCACAGAGCAGGACGGGCCCAGGCTCAGGCTCGGAGGGACCCTCTCAGGCAGCATGTGGCCTCCGGGCTCTCAGGATTCAAACAATGGAGCTCTCTTTTCAACAGAAACCAGGGGTGAAACCCCAACAGGTAACATACAGATGCAGTTTTATTAGCATAAATCTGTAAGTTTAAAGTCACACAGCGTAATGAGATTGTCTCGATAAATTAAGAAAATCAATCAAATCTGCTTATCGATGACACATGTTGTCTAGATCTTCAGCACACAACATTCTGTACCTTGGTTCTATGCACCATAGCAAGGGAAATCCTGAATCACAGAAATGAACTGTTGCAAATAACAATGACTTTTAACAATTATCTGCCTTCCCATCTTGGGACTTCAAAACTGTCTGATCCAGAGACTTACCAAAAGAAGAGAAGAAGTATTTATTTTAAAGCGGAATCATTCCCAATATGCGTACCCCTATCATAACTACAAAAACCTTTAAAAAAAGAAGTTGTAACAGGGATGGCTCAGTTAGTTAAGCATCTGCCTTTGGCTCAGGACATGATGCCAGGGTCCTGGATCGAGCCCCACACGGGGCTCCCTGCTCAAAAGGGAGTCTGCTTCTCCCTCTCCCCACTCATGCTTTCTCATTCATTCCCTCTCTTTCTCTCAAATAATTTTTTGTTAAGAAATTTTTTTTTTAAGTTAAAACAAAACCATAAATGGACTCAAAGAAAAAGCAGAGAAATAGTACTCATCTTGGAATGAAAAAGACCTTTTCTAATAAAAAACTGAGAAACTGTGGGGCGCCTGGGTGGTTTAGTCGGCTAAGCATCTGCTTTTGGCTCAGATCATGTTTCCAGGGTCCTAGGATCAAGCCCTGCATCCAGCTCCCTGCTCAGCGGGAAGCCTACTTCTCCCTCTCCTACTCCCCCTGCTTGTGCTCCCTCTCTGTGTCAAATAAATAAATAAAATCTTTTTAAAAAAGAAACAAAACTGAGAAGCCTCAGAAAAATGAGATCACTGAATAGACATTAACAGAAGTAGTTTTGAATGGTAAGAGACTACCAATAAAGTTAAATACATAAATACAATTCCAAGAGGACCACTGGAAAAACAACTCAAAATCTGAGCTGTAGGGGCACCTGGGTGGCTCAGTGGGTTAAAGCCTCTGCCTTCGGCTCAGGTCATGAACCCAGGGTCCTGGGATCGAGCCCCACATTGGGCTCTCTGCTCAGCGGGGAGCCTGCTTCCTCCTCTCTCTCTGCCTCCCTCTCTGCCTACTTGTGATCTCTGTCTGTCAAATAAATAAATAAAATCTTAAAAAAAAAAAATCTGTGCTGTAGCAATCACAAATCTCATCTTCAGACTGAAAGTTCAATTTATGTTCACGGCTCTCACAGTGTGATGACAAAATAGTCACTGAAAAAATGAAACTGACCCAAAAAAAGTAAAAATGATTCACTGGAAAAGAAATGACAAACTGGGAAAAATATGTGTAAGTAACATGTAACAGACTGTTTTTCTTCTTAACATACAAAGCACCAAGGGAAAAGACAGATATTAAAAAAACAAAACAAAAAAAAACATTCACAGAAGAAACACAAATGGCTTTGTACTTGTAAAACAGTGTACAAACTAACAAAGAGATTCAAATGAGAAGAGATGGCACTGTCGAAATACCAGGCTCAAGAGACTGATTGTGTACGGTGGGAGGCAGTGAAATCCAGGATGATTTCTGTCGCACAGGAAGATAAAGACCAGCAGGCAGGAAAACCTTACCAGTGCAAAGTCAAGTTCAGCCACCCTTCCTGCTGGCAATCTGGAACCTCCCATCAAAAGGGCAAATCTCAAATCCTCCACTTCCCTTGTCAACCTGCACTGACTGGGTTTAGGGGAAAAGCAGGGCTCACCTGGAAACCCTGGAATCCTCACCTGGGGCCACGTCAGAGTGCCACAGTGCCTGGGCCAGGCAGACAGGGGCCATCACCTGGCCATAAGGACATGCCCCGGGCACCACCACCGCAGTCCAGCACAAGGCCAGCCAGGGGAACAGGGCTGACCACAAAAGGAACTCGAGTGACAGAGGTGAAGCTCCATGATTCCACGGCGCCTGCAGGTAAAGCAACTTGCCATGCGGAGGCCAGTAGCTAAGTGTCTGGACCAGGAGCTCAACGGTGCAATGGCTCTGACAATGTACCGTAAGGTTTCACTGAAAAAGTGAAAACCGCCGCTCACAGTTCGATGGTCCGTAAGACATGAAAAATGGTGAAGAGCTTTTCTCTGTTGGGCACTGCACATGCATTATCCCAAATGAATGTTCATAAACTTCCTAGTATGACAGAATCGTCCTCTTTTTACAGATGGAGGGATTAGCTTAGGGGGGGTGGGGATGGGCCTGGAGACTGGGGTCTGGCTTTGAAAGCAGTTCTGCTTTGCAGTTACTGCCCTGGTCACCCACATTTCACAATCCTTCTGCTGTTCCACCAGCTCTGCAGCTCAGGGGACAGTCACTGGCCAGAGATTAGTGAGGCGCCTTCCGAGCCTGGTCCCCTCCCATGGGCACATGGGCACAGGCGGGGAGCGCCAGGCAGCCCAGGCCGGGGGTGGGGGTGGGGGCTCTTAGCTGAGCAGTACTTAGTAGAAGCACTCACCCAGGCAGTGACAGAGCAAAGCCAGTACAACCCGACGGAAACCCAGCTGCCGATGCACACAGCACTCAGAGGGCGAGAGGATGATACGGTATAAACAAGGAGGGTGGGGAAAGAGGGGAGACAGTTCCTTCATTCAATTTACAAACATTTATTGATCACCTACTGTGAGCCAAGAACTCTCTCACATATTAATGTAGCCTTCATTATATTCTATTGGAAGCAAATAAAAAAATAAGTAACATAAAGTTAACTGCAGGTAACGAAATATTCTGAAGAAATCAAAAACAGGGAGACATGAGTGCAAGTAAAGCGGAGAATTACTTGGGGAGGGAGATCAGGGAACACTTCACCCAAGGGATGTCTGAACAGAGATCTTAATGCCAAGCTGCTCCTTATGGGAGGATCTGAGAAGATGTAGTTTCCTGGAGGGACAGAAAGAAGGCCAATGTGGCTGGAGCCAAGCGTGGGAGGAGATGAAGCTGAGGGCCAGGCAGGGGTTGGACGAGGGCCCTGGAGGCCACAGTGAGGAGTCTGGACTGCAAGGGTGATGAAGCCTCTTGACAGTTTTAGGCAGAGGAGTGATGCAATCCATGTATTTTTCAGAAAGATCAGTCCACTCTGTGGAGATGGACTGCAGAACAAGAGTGAAAGCCTGGGGCCCAAGTAGGAGGCCAGGTGAGGAACAATGGAGACACATCCAAGACTGAGGATGGCAGGGGAAACAGAGCGTCCAGCAGACGTTAGAGAGGCCAGTTAGAGAGGCCAGGACTGCTGAGGGAGAGGACCCAGGGAGGAAGAGGGGAAGACGAGTAACTAAAGAGCCCCAGGTCGTCGCTGGCATGAGCAATTGGGTAGATGGTCAAGTGCAGCACGTGCAAAGTTCCCCCTTCCCACAGCTGATGGTATGGTCACACCCAGCCACTCAGGCCATGGCAGTGCCACCACAATCAGCTATCTAGGACAGGACTATGCTAGATCCTCAGGGTTAGAGAAGGCTGATTCTGTGTCAAGAGCCACAGCCAGGGCCCGCCCACCCTAGCCTTCCCCCCCACCAATTCCCCCGCTGCCCCAGGTATCCCTCATCTCCCAGCCCAGCCAGAGCACTCACCTGATTGTGCTTGGCTATGGCCTCGTAGGAGCGCCTCATGGCCCAGAAGGCCTTGGCTTTTTCCCGTAGCGCGTGCTCCATGTTCCTGCACTTGGCCTGCCATGAGGAATGAGAAGGAGCAACATTAAGGCTGGAGGCCAGGCAGGGGGAGGACATACTCCATTTACAACTGGAGTCCCACTTCAGTGTGGGTACAGCTCAACCACATTTACTCAACCCGTCCATCCACAGGCTGCAGGGCGTAACCCTAACCTTGACTCTGGTTTTTAGCTTGAAGGCTCTCAAACCCTTCTAACTGGCCCCTTTGCTTTATACCTGGTACAGATGGGGAGACATGGTGGAGGAGGTAAATGACCCATTCCCTCTCAAGCTAGCCACAGTACAGCTCAGAAAGGCATCCCGCTCCAGCCTACAGCTAGTCCAGGCTGTCCATGAACCCCTGAGCTGTTGCCACTATACAGACCATGTGCTCACAGGTTCTCTTGATGACTTTCTAAACTGGACAGGTCTGATTCCAGGTCGATCAGTTACTCCTACAGGGCCTTATCTAAACTACCTGTCTCCCCACTTCCCTATCTTATTGCAATATTCCATCAGTGCATGGGACACAAAAAATATGCTTTAATCAAATCCTTTTGGTTTAGTAGTTTTGTTTTTTTAAACTTAACTGTTAGTGCTCTGATCTCCTTGGACTCCTTGAAGAACCACTACCAGTTTGAGATTGGATTCCTCCCTTTTGTATTCAAGGCCTATCCATTTCTCTCCATCCTTATCCTTTTCTCTCATAATTCTGAGAAAGCTTACCAAGTTTTTCTTTGGAAAAACAGTAACAATTCTAGTGGCATGAATTACAAGTGACTAGCATTTATTGAGCATTTACTATCTGCCAGGGAATGTGCTAATTACTTAACAAATTACGTCACTTAATCATCACACTATCCATATTAGGTAGTAATATGATTAGCCTCATTTTATAAATTAAAAAAAAACACACAAAAGGAAGTGACTCGCCCTTGAGCACACAGCTAGTGTGTGGCAGGATAAGGACATGAACCTAGACAGTGGTGGTAGGCAGCCTCCAGGATCCTTCCCTCCTGTAAGATAGGAATGTCTACTGCTTTAAGATTCCAAATTTGGGGGACATTTGTTATACAGCAATAGGTAACAGAGATTTGTCCTCAAAAGCCTCATCCCCACCTGGTCCTGATTCAGATGACAAGAATCAGGAGCTAATGTTGTCACAGGGTAAGAAACTGGGGATCTTGGGAAGGAGTGAGTGTATTCTGCATGCTAGGGGAAAAGGAACCATTGGGGAACAGAGGGCAGATTGAAGGAGGCAGCCTCTAGAATGGCTCCAGTGGTCCCCACCTCTGGGGATTCATGCCCCAGTGGAATCTGCTCCCCATGGCCTGGATGTGCTGAGCTGCTTCAAACCAGCACAATGTGGCAAAAGCAGCAAAGGAATATCGCCTGAGACGAGGTGACTAAAAGCCTGTGCACATCCTTTCTCACCCACCCACTGCTTGCTCAGCTGGATGGAAGCCACCTGCCACATTGTGATCCGGCCTGTGGAGTGGCCCACAGGGCTAGGAACTGAGGATGGCCTCCAACCAGCAGCCACTCGACTGAGTGAGCTCGAATGGTAACCTTGGCCTACTTGAACCTTCAGATGAGACCAGAGCATCGGGAGAGGTATGAGGCAGATACGCCCAACTATGTCTTGCCCAGATTCTCGACCCACAAAAACCATGAAGTAATAGTTATTTGTTTTAAACCACTATTTTTGGAGATAATTTGTTTTGCAGCAATAACGAGGCTGTCTGTCCTGCTCCGCAGCCCATTCTTTTAACTGCCGTACTCCAGAAAATAACGATCTCTATCTTCTGCAGGTTTCTTCTTTTCTACTCATTCTGGCCACTTTCATGATCTTCTTGAATATACATAAAAGATCTTTTTGTTTTCTGTAGTATGACATCTCTAAAGTGTCTCCTCAAAGCAAAATAAAATCGGTATGAATATCCCACAAGGCCAGTGAAATATCATCCTTATGTTTTGTGGGAAAAGATGTTCTGTTACAAAGTCATATAATAAATTTCTAAACAATTTTGATTTGCCAAATAAGCATGGATGAAAGGAGTGAAGCAACTGCCCACACATATTACCCAGGGGGTATGCTGGCCCCAAAACAATGCAGCCCAGCCCTCTGCCTTCAACCCTGACAGCTAGGGATCTACAGGCAGATGAAGACAGTGGTGGTGCAGGGGGCAGGGGTAGGGGGACAGTCCCTGTCCTCTCCCAAATTCTTGAAGTACCTGGACAGTTCTGGTGTAATGCAGCAAAGACCAACCCCCAAATGACCCTTCTCTGAGGCGAGTTGATGAGATCCACCACTGATTCCATTAGTAACAAGCAGTTACTACTGCACATGTGCTATGCCATCCAGCACTAAATTAAGCACTCAGGAGAGATGTTACTGAATTCTTACATTCCTGTGAGGCAGGCACTACTCGCTTCTTACACAGAGGAGAAAAGAGGACCCAGAGTTGTTGAGTAACTTGCCAAAATTATACAGTTAGACTTCAGCAGAGCCAGGATTTGTACCCAACAATAAAGGCCATGTTCTTAGCCACAAGACACATCCTATCTCATGAGGAGAGCTGGTACTATGTTTGTCTGCCTACCCTTAATGTTTCTGAAAGTGTCATCTTATTCCCAAATGTGTTGTCAGTTTTTAGTTCTAGAGTAAGTTTATAATTCTGTCAATACTTTGCCCAATTCCTTCAATAACCTAGCATGTTAATGAGTTTCTTCCCATAAATGTCAAACTAAACAACATATTTTAAAGACTAATGGCTACTCCCAAACTGCAAAATGACCAAATATCCATTGAAAATGGATAAATTATGGTATATTCATATAATAGAAAACTACTTAGCAATACAAAAGAACTAGTGACACATATAACATGGACAAGTTTGTATATATATATATGAATTTATATACTTATATATATAAATATATACATACATGTACTTGTATATATTAACATGTTTATACGTATGTGCATATACATATTGACATAAGTTTACATATATGTAAATATATATAAATATATATATAAGTTTTGCCAGAACGAAGTCAGATACAAGAGTATACATGGTATCGTTCCATTTACATGAAGTTCAAGAACAGCAGCGCTAATATATGGTGACAGAAATCAGAAGGTGGGTTGCCTCCTGGTGGACTGGCTGGGAAGAAGGGAGCTCTCCAAGGTGACAGGAATGTTCTGTATATCCTTTGGGGAGGCAAGTACAGTGTTTGTGTAATGCTTACAACTTTTCAAATGGAACAGTTACGATCCCTGCCTCTTATTGTTATCTATTATACCTCAAAGATCTTAAAACCTATAAAATGAAAACTTTAGAAGTTTTAGCCTTTTCTTGTCACTTACCTAGAGCGTTCCTTCCTCAATGAAATCCCTTCAATTTCTCTCAGGTTCAATGAGTTGTTTTTCACCTTTCAATCTCTTATTTTTGGCATTTGCTTTGGCATAAAACATAAATGTGCCTCAAATATACGCAAATGTGCCTTAAGTAGTTATAAACAGAACACCTTTTAATCACAGTCAGGACCTGTCCCTTCTCAATCTTATCCCCTTCTTCCTGTCAGAGGAAACAAAGGTCCAAGTTTGTATAGCATTTCCCTGCCTTTCTTCAGAGTTCTATCACCCATGTACACATCCCTAATCTGAACAGTAAACTTTAATTTTGTGCGGTTTTTAACTTTGTATTAATGGAGCCATTCTGTATGCATTCTTTTGTGTCTTGTTTCCTTTACCTTGACATTAAGGTTTGTAGGATTCAAACTTTTTTTTTTTTTTAGTTTATTTATTTATTTGTCAGAGAGAGAGAGAGTGAGAGCAAGCACAGGCAGACAGAGTGGCAGGCAGAGTCAGAGGGAGAAGCAGGTTCCCCACAGAGCAAGGAGCCGGATGCGGGACTCGATCCCAGGACGCCGGGATCACGACCTGAGCCAAAGGCAGCTGCCCAACCAACTGAGCCACCCAGGCATTGCATCTGAGTTTATCGTTCATTGTTGCACTGTATGCCACTGTATGAACACACCACAATCATTTACCCATTCTGGTGTTCATGGAGAGCTGGGCCATTTACAATCTTCAAGTAACACAGATAGCATGAACCATCTTAGATACATCTCCTGGCCCACACAAAAACATGTCTCTGTGCAAAATATTCCTGGGGACAGGAATGGGCCACAAACATGTGTATCTTCAACTTTAAAAGATCATGCCGAACTGTTTTCTAAAGCAACTGCACCAGTTTATACCACACACGTGATACCAATGAAAAATGTTTATTAACCATTTGGGTCTTTATTTCTTAAATAGCTGTTCAAACCTTTTGACCATTTTTCAATGGAGATGCCTGTTATTTACCTACTGGTTTGAAGCAATTTATTATAAATGTGCAATATATGTCTTCCATGGGTTAGATGTATAATAAGTACACTCTATTGTATCATTTATATTTCTTAATTTCAATATGGTCAAATTTATCATTTTTTTTCCTTTAGAATTAGGGCTCTTTGGTTTGTTTTAAAAATACCTCCTCCCTTCCCAAACTGCTTAAAAAAACAAGCCAAACAAACAAACAAAAACAAACAAAAAAAAACCCTCCATATCCTGAGGTCACAAAGATTATCTCCTGTATTATTTAAGCTTTCCGGCTTTCTTTCTCATTTAGGTCCAATGTGGATAACCTGTGGTTTACCCCATGAACGATGTGACCCGGGCGCTCGCTGCCTCAGAACCATTATTTAGAGTACTAAGCCTTCCCCACTGATGTACAGGCCATCTTTCCATACATCAAACAGATGTATTCAGTTCTCTAGTCTCTTCCCCTGACCCACTGTCTTCTGCCAACATCACACAGTCTTAACTTTGATAGCTGTTAAGATAAACTAAGAGCTAAACATCTCCTAAGAATGTTCTGGCAATCACTGGCTGAATTTTCTTTTCTTTTTTTTTTTTTTTTTTTTAAAGATTTTATTTATTTATTTTAGAGAGAGAGTGCATGCACACAAGCAGGAGGACTGGCAGGCAGAGCGAGAAGGCAGCTGAGTGAGGGACCTGATCCCAGGACCCTGGGATTATGACCTGAGCTGAAGGCAGACTTAACCAAGTGAGCCACCAGGTGCCCAGCTCTCTTGAGTTTTCATACAAATACTGGAATCAGCTTGCCAAATTCCACAAAATGTCATGTGGTGATTATTACAACCCTGACTCTATAGATCAGTCTGGAGATAACCGACATCAAATACTGATTCTCTTAATCTATGAATATGGTATATTTTGCCACTTAGTCTTTTATATCTCTCAATGAAATTATGTATTTTTCTCTGTCAGATGTCTGCACTGTTACATTTATTGTTAGATATTAACAATATATATTGTTTTATACTATAGCGTTTTTTTATGTTTGCTGATATATGGAAATACAATTGATTTTAAAGTTGATTTTGCGAGGCGCCTGGGTGGCTCAGTGGGTTAAGCCACTGCCTTCGGCTCAGGTCATGATCTCAGGGTCCTGGGATTGAGTCCCGCATCGGGCTCTCTGCTCGGCAGGGAGCCTGCTTCCTCCTCCTCTCTCTCTGCCTGCCTCTCTGCCTGCTTGTGATCTCTCTCTGCCAAATAAATAAATAAAATCTTTTAAAATAAATAAATAAATA